>NC_090034.1:54152594-54322594 GCF_037176765.1 Anolis sagrei
GGCAGGTTGGGCCACGAATGATGGGATTAGCAGTACCTTAACCCGATGCCCTTCCCACAGAACACTGCAGCCCCTACAAATCACAGACCAGGCCATGACCCACTCCACATCCTGATGCAGTTCTAAGGGGGATGGACTATGGATGATGGGATTTTCAGTACCTTCGTTCACTTACTGAAACCACTGCGACCCTCATCCAATGATCAATAAAGACCAAACTTGGCACACAGAGCCCCCATGACCCACTCTACATCCTGATGCAGTTCTAAGGGGGATGGACCATGGATGATGGGACTTGCAGTACCTTCATTCACTTACTGAAACCACTGCGACCCTCATCCAATGACTGATCAAGACCAAACTTGGCACGCAGAGCCCCCATGATATACTGTACATCCTGCTGCAGTTTGAAGGAGGATGGACCATGGATGATGGGACTTGCAGTACTTTAACTCACTTCCTTAGAGCACAGAACCCTCATTACCCATTTTTTCTACTAACCCGGGCACCGCTGGGTCCCCAAGCTTGTCTATATCTATATCTATATCTATATCTATATCTATATCTATATCTATGTATATAATAAAAGTCAGTGTTTGTATGTGGAGGGAGGACGGTGTATGTAGCAGCTTTCTGATTGGCTGCCACTTTCACAGGCCACTGTGACCAGCACGGGTGGCGGACCTGGACCACACTTGGCACACATAGCCCCCATGACCCCTTTTACGTCCTGGTGAGGATTGGGGGAGGACGGACAAAGGTTGATGGGATTTGTAGTACTTTCAAACCACTGTGGCCCCCAACAAAGACTGATAAAGAGCAAACTTGGCACACAGAGCCCTCATGACCCACTCTACATCCTGGTGTGGTTTGGGGACTTGCAATACCTAAACTCACTTTCTGAGACCATTGTGACCCTCATCCAATGATAGATCAAGAACAAAACTTGGCACACAGAGCCCCCACAACCCACTTTCCATTCTGGTGCAGTTTGGAGGAGGATGGACCACAGATGATGGGACTCGCAGTAGCTTCACTAATTTCCTGAGACCACTGCAAGCCATATAAATAACTGATAAAGACCAACCTTGATACACAATTCCTTTCTCAAATAACCCGGGCAGCGCCGGGTCCCCAAGCTAGTCTATACATATAAAAAAAGTCAAAGTTTGTATGCGGCGGACATGTGGCGGTGTGGCGGGAGGAGTATGTGCCAGCATTCTGATTGGCTGCCGCTGTGGTGCTGTTTGCATATGGTCTCTGATTGGCCAGCTTCAATAGGAGCCCCTGGTGGAGAAAAGAGTTCATGACAGAAACGGGGACATGATAAGGAAATTTACATACGGTCTCTGATTGGCCAGCCTCAATTCCAAGATTCCAAGATGACAAAGAGAGGAAAGGAAAAGGCCAGGGGCTGAGTCAGAAAATTACCAATACAGACCGAACTTGGCACATAGACCTCTCATGACCCACTTTATGTCCTGGTGTGGTTTGGCCGGGGATGGACCATGGATTATGGGACTTGCAGTACCTTTGCTCAATTCTTGAGACCACTGCAACCCTCATCCAATTACCAATAAAGACCAAACTTGGCACACTGAGTCTCCATGATGCACTCTACATCCTGGTGCAGTTTGGAGGAGGATGCACCATGGACGATGGGACTTGCAATACCTGCACTCCCTTCCTAAGACCATTACAACTGCCAACAATGATGGATCAGGACCACAATTTACACAGAGAGCCGGCATGACCCACTCTACATCCTGGTGCAGTTTGGAAGAATTTGACAATGGATGATGGGACTTGCAGTCACTTGACTCACTTCTTGAGACCACTGAGACCCTCGCCAATGACTGATCAAGACCAAACTTGCCACACAGAGTCCCCATGACCCACTCTACATCCTAGTGCACTGTCGAGGAGGACAGACCATGGATGATAGGAGTTCAAGTACCTCCACTCCCTTCCGAAGACTGCTGCAACCCTCATCTAATGTCCGATCAAGACCAAACTTGGCACACAGAGCCCCCATGACCCACTCTACATCCCGATGCTGTTTGGAAGAGGATGAAGGATGGATGATGGGACTTCCAGGACCTTCACTCACTTCCTGAAACCACAGCGACACTTATCCAAATACCAAGAAAGACCAAACTTGGCACAGAGAGCTCCCTTGGCCAACTCAACATTCTGGTGAGGTTTGGGGGAGAACAGACTATGGATGATGGGACATATGCTTTCCCAGTCAATTGTTTGAATGTTGTGACCGATGTTTTGTGCCCACTTCACCATGCACTCTTTTATTTGGTCTTTCTCTGTCAACCATGTCAGGACTGTTTTGTAGATTTTGGAAATTAATTTGTTTTCTGAAAGAAGGATCCTGTCCCACATTTTTCCCCATCTTCAAATCCAGCTTTCTTGCCTTTATTGAATGCCTCCTTTAATTGTCTACATTGGAACCATGATAGGTTATGGTAAGTTCTTATTTCTTCTTGGGTCTTCAGGGTGTAACCATTAGCTTGTTTCGTTAGGATTTTAAAGTACAACGCAACAGAGTCCTTGCAACCCTAGAGAAGGTAGGAAGTGGTTGCCCCCATGACAGACCCATTGGCCTTAAGGTTCTGCTGGTAAATGCCAGATCCGTCAATGGAAAGACCGCTGCCATCCAGGACTTGATCCTGGATGAGGGAGCAGATCTGGCTTGCATTACTGAGACCTGGTTGGACGAGTTGGGTGGGGTAAATCTCACCCAGCTGTGCCTACCGGGCTTCGGGGTGCACCAGCAGGCCAGGCTTGGGGGGCGGGGAGGAGGGGTCACAGTACTCTTTCGGCAATCCATCGCCGTGGTCAGATGCTCTGTTGTGCAATCATCTGAGTTTGAGTGTGTCCATCTGAGGGTGGGGAACAGTGAGAGCTTGGGGTTTCTGCTGGTGTACTGGCCACCCCACGGCTCAGCAGTTTCCCTGCCTGAGCTAGCAGATGTGGTCTCCAATTCGGCCTTGGTCTCCCAGCACCTGGTTGTGCTGGGAGATTTTAATATCCATGCTGAGACCTCTTTGACTGGTGCAGCTCAGGACTTCATGGCTGCCATGATGACCATGGGGCTCTCACAAATTATATCTGGGCCCACCCATCAGGCTGGACATACACTCGACCTAGTTTTTGTGGCGGACAGTGGAATAGTCAGAGTGGAAGAACAAAACATCTTTCCTTTGTCATGGTCTGACCATTATCTGATCAGTTTTAGACTTTCTGCGACCCCTAACCTCCGCAGGGGTGGAGGACAAATTAAGATGGTCCGCCCCAGGAGACTGATGGATCCGGAGGGATTCCTGAGGAATCTTGGAGTTCTTCCTGCCATGGAGCCTGGCGATCCTGTCGACGCCTGGGTTGATCACTATAACAGGGAGATGACCAGGGTGATAGATACAATCGCTCCCGAACGCCCCATCGCGCTGCATCGAGACACACCATCTCCCTGGTTCACCGAGGAGTTGGCTGTGATGAAATGCATGAGAAGGGGGCTAGAGTGCATATGGAGGAAATCTCGAGACGTGTCTGACCAAGCATGGGCTACAGCCTCTCTTAGGGCGTATACCACGGCTATACGGGTAGCCAAGGAGTCTTTCACGACTGCTCGTATAGCGTCTGCAGCAAATAGATCATCGGAGCTGTTTCGGGTTGCCAGGGAACTCCTTCACCCACCTGTGGTGGAGGAGACTTTTGATGACCCAGCAGCTCGGTGTTGCGAGTTCGCACACCATTTTGCAGGCAAAGTTGCTCAGATACGCCTTGAGTTGGACTCCAATTTCATCACAGTGCCAGGGGAGGTGATTGAGGCATCTGCTTGTCCAATTTTGTGGGATTCTTTTAGGCTTGTTCTTCCTGAGACCATGGAGGAGGTCCTTGGTGCTGTGAGGGCGACCACGTCGGCTTTAGACCCTTGCCCGTCTTGGCTAATTAAATCAACCAGGGATGGGTTGACTGGTTTGTGTTGATCATTAATGCATCATTGGAGCAGGGGGTTTTCCATCTCGACTAAAACAGGCTGTGGTTCGGCCATTCCTTAAAAAGGTCTCCCTTGACTCCACGGTGCTGAACAATTACAGACCAATCTCCAACCTCCCTTTTCAGGGCAAGGTGCTGGAGCGGGTGGTCGCCTCCCAGCTCCACGGTTTTCTAGATGACAGGAATTTTAGCCTAGATCCAATGTCTGGTGGTTCAGTGGGTGCGGGTGAACTACTACTCTCATATGCAAGTCCCATCGTCGATGGTCCATCCTCCTCCACACTGCACCAGGATGGTGGGTGGGTCATGGGGGCTTTGCGTGTCTAGTTTCTTCTTGATCAGTCATTGGTGTGGGTCACAGCGGTCTCAGGAAGTGAATGAAGGTACTGCAAATCCCATCATCCATGATGCATCGTCCCGCAAGTCCCACCAGGATGTAGAGTGGGTAATGGAATCTCTGTATGGCAAGTTTGATCTTGCTCAGTCATTGGTGTAGATCGGAATGGTCTGAAGAAATGAGTGACAATACTGTAATTCCCATCATTCATGGTCTAAAGTCTTTCAGTGGAGGTTCTTCAAGTCCCATCATCCATGGTCCGCCCTTCTCCGAACTGCAGCAGGATGTAGAGTTGGTCATGCGGGCTCTGTGTGCCAAGTTTGGTCTTTATTAGTTTTTGTTTGGGGGTGCAGTGGTCTGTGGGAACCGAAGGCATGAAAGTACTACAAATTCCATCATCCATTGTCCGTCCTCCCCAAAACCTCACCAGGGCATAAAGGGGGTTATGGGGGCTATGTGTGCCAAGTTTGGTCTTGATCACTCATTGGATGAGGGTTGCAGCGGTCTCGGAAAGTGATTCGCATCATCCATAGTCCGCCCTCTCCACACTGCACTAGGTGATCTGTGGGAACCAAAGGGTTTGAAAGTAGTACAAATCCCATCATCCATTGTCCGTCCTCCCCCAAACCTCACCAGGATGTAAAGGGGGTCACGGGCGTTATGCATGCCAAGTTTGGTCCAGGTCCGTCACCCGTGCTGCTTGTGGACCCAGCGCTGCCCGGGTAATTTGAGAAAGGCATTGTGTGCCAAGGTTGGTCTTGATCAGTCATTTATGTGGTTCGCAGTGTTCACAGGAAGTTAGTGAAGGTACTGCGAGTCCCATCGTCCATGGTTCCGTCTTTCCGTCCATGGTTTCCGTGCCATGTTTGGTCTTGATCAGTCATTGGATGAGGGTCGCAGAGGTCTCGGGAAGTGAGTGGAGGTACTTCAAGTCCCATCATCCATGGTCCACCCTCCTCCAAACTGCAGTAGGATGTAGACTGGATCATGGGGTCTCTGCATGCCAAATTTGGTCTTTATAGGTCTTTTTTGGGGGCCACAGTAGTCTGTGGGAACCGAAGGGTTTGAAAGTACTACAAATCCCATCGTCCATTTTCCATCCTCCCACAAACCACACCAGGACATTTAGGGTGTTATGGTGGTTATGTGTGCCAAGTTTGGTCCAAGCCCGTTGCCCATGCTGGTCACAGTGTCCTGTGAAAGTGGCAGCCAATCGGAAAGCTGCCACATACACCTCCGCATACATACAAACATACAAACACCCCCTGCCATGCATTGCTGCAGCCCTGTCTGTGTATATGTGTTTTGTGTGTACATATTTGCGTAAATGTTTATATGTTTGTTTGCATATATATGTGTGTTTTTGTGCATGCATTGTTATATAATTTTTTTGGCTTTTTAAATCTCTTCCACTGTGTTTTTTTTAGTGTTTTTATGAGTGATGGTCACTAATTGGCCTAATAGGTGTCTTGTGTCCAAATTTTGTGTTAATTCGTCCAGTGGTTTTTGAGTTATGTTAATCTCACAAACAAACTTTACATTGGGTTGTTGTAGGTTTTTTCGGGCTATATGGCCATGGTCTAGAGGCATTCTCTCCTGACGTTTCGCCTGCATCTATGGCAAGCATCCACAGAGGTAGTGAGGTCTGTTGGACACAGCATTTTATTTGAGAACACAGAAATGCTGGACCACTCTCACAACCACCATGTCAGACTACACAGAGAAGCCATTGAAATCCACAAGCATGTGGACAATTTCAACAGACAGGAAGAGACCATGAAAATGAACAAAATCTGGCTACCAGTATTAAAAAACTCTAAAATTATAACAGCACAACAACAGAGAGGAAACAAACAAGGACATCTAATCACCTCTCAACAAAAGATTGCTCTAGGTACTGTCAGGCCATTGTATGCTAATCAAGGCGATTAGTTGAAACATTCACACCTAGCTCCAGCAGACAAGAGTCCTTTGTCTCACCCTGATCATTCCACAGATATATAAACCCTTTTTCCTAGATCCAATAGACCTCACTACCTTTGAGGATGCTTGCCATAGATGCAGGCGAAACGTCAGGAGAGAATGCCTCTAGACCATGGCCATATAGCCTGAAAAAAACTATAACAACCCAGTGATTCCGGCCATGAAAGCCTTCGACAAAACTTTACATTTTTATTTATATAGTTATAGATAGATATAAATATAGACTAGCCTGGGGACCCGGCGGTGCCCGGGTTATTTTACAAAGGCATTTTGTGCCAAGGCTGGTCTTTATCGGTTATTTATGTGGCTCGCAGTGGTCTCAGGAAGTTAGTGAAGATACTGCGAGTCCTATCGTCCATGGTCCATCCTTCTCCAAACAGCACCAGGATGTAGAATGGGTCATGGGGGCACTGTGTGCCAAGTTTGGCCTTGATCAGTCATTGGATGAGGGTCACAGTGGTCTCAGGAAGTGAGTGGGGTACTTCAAGTCCTATCGTCCATGGTCCGTCCTCCTCGAAACAGCACCAGAATGGGTCATGGAGGCTCTGTGTGCCAAGTTGGTCTTGATCAGTCATTGATGAGGGTCACAGTGGTCTCAGAATGTGAGTGAAGGTACTTCAAGTCCCATCATCCATGGTCCATCCTCCCCGAAAATCTCACCAGGATGTAAAGGGGGTCATGGGGGCTATGTGTGCCAAGTTTGGCCTTTATCGGTCATTGGATTAGTGTCACAGCAGTCCTATCAAGTCCTATCATCTGTGGTCCACCCTCCTCCACCTGCAGTAGGATGTATAGTGGATTATGGGGGCTCTGTGCGCCATGTTTGTGGTCTGTGGGGACTGAAGCACTTGAAAGTACTACAAATCCCATAATCCGTGGCCCACCTCCCCCAAACCTCAACAGGACATAAAGGATGTCATGGGGGTTATGTGTGCCAAATTTGGTCCAGGTACGTCACCTGTGCTGGTCACAGTAACCTGTTAATGTGGCAGCCAATCAGAAAGCTGCCAGATACACCTCCGCATATAAACATACAAACATATAAACATTCACTTTTATTATAGATATAGATATAGATAGATATAGATATACACATGTATTCATATACATACAGACGTACCTTGAGAGAGAGATCACCTTGAAATAGACAGATAAACAAATAGATATCTCAAGGTGATAGATTGATGGATGATCAATATCTCGAGACATATATATATATATATCTCAAGATGAGCAACTGATTAGTCAGGTCTCTCTTCCACAGAAGAGGGTGCACGTTTTAAAAAGTTGCGAAAAACCAAAACTTGGAAACATCGGAAGGGCCCACTCAGGGCCTACACTGGTGAACGAATGCAGCTTAACCCAACTTTTTAGCTGCTGTGCAGTCCTAGGAGTTGTAGTTTTACAAGGTCTGAAGCGGGGCTCTTAAAATGTGGCCAAACTGCATTCATTCGCAGTCCTAGTCCTAGACTAGGCGTGCCTTTAGGTCAGAGGGAAGGAGCCACTTGCTGGGTTCGGAGCGACACAGGATTCTTTATCAGAGCCGAAGAACGTGAAGATATTCCCCATTCAAGACTTCTCTCTTTCAAAAAAGAGATTGGCAGCTGCGGCTTTGGAGAGGAGAGATGCCTAGAGATCGTTGCGGGTCAAGAAAGGTCGCGAAGGAAGAAGTCATGGATTGGCAGATGGGTCGAAAAGGGAGGGGAGGTGAAGTGTCCCTGTTTGGGAATGGAGCAGGGCAAAAGAGGGGGCAAAGGATGCAGAGGCACATTTACCTTCAGATAGTGGCCTAACCTTTCTAATCCCTAATCAGATGCAGGGGTATTACTGTATTTTATTGGAAATAATAATAATAATAATAATAATAATAATAATAATTTTTATTAGCTTGGGTCCCCGATATTGACCAGGTTATTTGAAATTGTCAGGTTTTTTTTTACAAAATGCATATGGTTGTAGGTGAACTACAACTCCCATCATACAAGGTTAACCCCCCAAAACTCCATCAGTACTGAAAGTTTGTTATGATGGGCAAGTTTGCTCTGGATGCGTCATTGGTGGGGTTCAATGTGCTCCCTGGCTGTAGGGTAAACTACAAGTCCCACTGTGGTGAGTCAGTCCCCATAAACCCCTCCAGTAAGTTGAATTAGTCATGCGGGTTCTGTGTGCCGAATTTGGTCCAGGTCCATCATCAGTGGGGGTTACCATTTCTCTGGTTGTGAATGAACTACAACTCCCAGAAAGAAAGGTCAGTTCCCCCCAAATCTCTCCAATTTTGGCATATCAGGGATGTGTGCCAAGTTTGGTCCAGATCCATCAGTGTTTGGGTTCACAGTGCTCTCTAAATGTGGGAGAACTACAACTTCCCAAAATCAAGGTGAATTTCCTCCAAAGACCTCCAGTATTTTTCGCTGGTCATAGGGGCTCTGTGTGCCAAGTGTGGTCCAATTCCATCTTTGGTGGAGTTCAGAGAGCTCCTTGATTGCAGGTGAACTATAAATCCCAGTACCTACAAAATATGCAGGCCAATTCCCCACAAAACCCACCAGTATTCAAATGTGAGCATATTGAGTATGCATGCCAAGTTTGGTCCAGATCCATCTTTGTTTGGGTTCATTGTGCGCTCTGGGTGTAGGTGAACTACAACTCCTAGAAATCCCTCCAAAGATCTCCTATATATATATATACATATACATACACACACACACACACACACACACACACACACACATATATATATATATATATAGTCTTGGGAGCTCTGCGTGCCAAATTAGTTCCAAGTCCATCCGTGGTGGAGAGTGCTTTTAGATTGCAAATGAACTATACATCCCAGGACCTACAACTCCTATAAATCATGGTGAATTCTCCCCAAACATTTATAGTATGTTCAGTTGCTGATTATTTCCTCTGTTTTCTGGTGCCATAGGCAGGGTCATGCAAATTCCACACCAACGGAGAGAGTCAGAAGCATTAGGATGTCTATGGTGGAGGTAAACCAGAAAATCTAGGATGAAATTGTCCCTGTATGAAAGCCTTCACTTGGGTGGTGGGCAGTATGGTGTGTGTGGAGGACATTGGCAGGGCTCTTCAACATGTTCCTGGCGCTCACTATAACCTGCAATGCTATTGGAGGGAGAGCCATTGGTGTTGAGGACGAGCTCGCAGGCCCCTGCCTCTCAACCGCAGCAGGGAGTTCCACAGTTCCTGGACGCCTGAGTTAAAATGAACATGAAGGGACTGTGGCATCACCAGTGGCTTCAACAAAGAGACATTTCCCTCCTTCTCTTTCCTAGTGAACTCACCCTGCTTCCTTGTAACACTCCCCCAATAAAAGTATCTTCTACTTGCCACTTTTCTGTCTTCAGAGTGATACATTGTGTCCCTTTACTGACTCTAACACCCTCTCGCACAGCGTTGCTCAACCTGGAGGTCGGGACCCCTGGAAGGGTCACCAGGGGGTGTCAGAGGGGTTACCAAAGACCATTGGAAAACACAATTATTTTCTATTGGTCACGTGGGTTCTGTGTGGGAAGTTTGGCCCAATTCTATCATTCATGGGGTTCAAAATTCTCTTTGATTGGAGGTGAATTGTAAATCCCAGCAACTACAACTCCCAAATGCCAAGCTCTATTCTCCCCCAAACTCCACCAATGTTCACATTTGGGCATATCAAGTATTCGTGCCAAGATTTGTCCAGATCCATTATTGTTTGAGTCCACAGTGCTCTCTGGATGTAGGTGAACTACAACTCCAGAACACAAGGTCAATGCTCACTTAACCCTTCTAGTATTTTCTGTTTGTCATGGAGGTTCTCTGTGCCAAGTTTGGTTCAGTTCCATTGTTGGTGGAGTTCAGAATGCTCTTTGATTCTAGGTTAACTATAAATCCCAGCAACTATAACTCCCAAATGACAAAAGCAATTCCCCCCAACCCCACCAATATTCAAATTTGGGCATATTGAGTATATGTGCCAAATTTGGTCCAGTGAATGAAAATACGTCCTGCATATATTTACATTACAATTCACAACAGTAGCAAAATTACAGTTATGAAGAAGCAGTGAAAATAATGTTATGGTTGGGACAAAAATGGGGGTCACCATAACATGAGGAACTGTTTTAAGGGGTCGCAACATTTGAAAGGTTGAGAAACACTGCTCTAGCATGAACCTTTCCCTTTCCGAGCCACAGATTACTGCTGGCTCATCCGGGACGCTCTTACAGCATCCCGGGGAGGCCGAAACTGTGTTCCTTCAAACTGTGGATACGGAGACCCACTGGGCCCCCGTATCCGCGGGTTAACCGATTGGCTCCAAACCGGTGCCATCTTTTTCCTAGATTAATTTTAAGACTAACTGCTATGTTACTTTTTGCGGAATTGACCCCTGCGCCCCGTGCAAACCATTTTTGTCTCAAAACCTCATGTGGAGACCAGCAAGCTTATTTCCATGGCTCCATGCTGCAACGATGTTCGTGTCTCCATTTCATGTGCATCCGGAAGCCTGTCGACCCTGGGAGAGTCCCTTGTGATCATCCCTTGGGACGATCAAACAAAAAGTGGGTGCTAGAAACAATATCATACGAAAGCTGACTGGCACAACCTGGGGATCACAACCAGATACAGTGAAGACATCTGCCCTTGCGCTGTGCTACTCTGCTGCTGAGTACGCATGCCCAGTGTGGAACACATCTCACCACATTAAAACAGTGGATGTGGCTCTTAATGAGACATGCCGCATTATCACGGGGTGTCTGCGCCCTACACCACTGGAGAAATTACACTGTCTAGCCAGTATTGCACCACCTGACATCTGCCGGGCAGTGGCAGCCAATAGTGAAAGGACCAAGGCAGAGACATCTCCAGCTCATCCCTTGTTTGGGTATCAGCCAGCACGTCAACGACTTAAATCAATACATAGTTTTCTTAGATCTACAGAGACACTCGCTGGAACACCTCAGCAAGCGAGAGTTCAAAAGTGGCAGGCTCAAACCCAGCACCTCAATCCGTGGGTAATACCAGATGAGAGACTCCCCCCTGGGCATACAGAAGACTGGGCGACTTGGAAGGCGCTGAACAGACTGCGCTCTGGCACCACGAGATGCAGAGCCAATCTTAAGAAATGGGGCTACAAAGTGGAATCCACGGCATGCGAGTGCGGAGAAGAGCAAACCACTGACCACCTGCTGCAATGCAACCTGAGCCCTGCCACATGCACGATGGAGGACCTTCTTGTGGCAACCCCAGAGGCACTCCAAGTGGCCAGATACTGGTCAAAGGACATTTAATCCACTACCAGGTTTGCAAAATCTGTGGGTTTTTTTTTTATCTGTTTGTTTGTTTTGCTCTGTTAGAAATGTAATACAATGTTCTGGTTGCGGATGACACGATAAATAAATATCCCTTGGGACCCCCCTAGACTCCTGGCAGGCCATTCTGGCCTTTATGAATTGGATCTGCAGTTTTCTTTTTCTTTAATAAATGGACTCCAAGCCCCCAGTGCTCCCACTGGCTTCCATACGCCTCCCATTAACTTTTGGAAGCTCTTGTGGACTTTGATGAACTTTCCAAGGATTTTAATGAACTTTTTCCAACTCCTATAAACTTTTGAGAACTTTTATCAACTTTTGAGGACTTTTAGAATCTTTGGGAACTTCCATTGACTGTTTGCCAAACCCCTATGAACTCTTATGGATTTTTTAATAACTTCCACAAACTTTTATGAACTTTGATGGACTTTGATGGCTGATGTGACTTCCCCTTAGACCCTGCATGATTTCCCCTTTCCTTATGAATATCTTGTATGTTTCCATACCCCATTTCTCCATTCCATATATGTGTGTACAGGGGTGGCTAACCCATTATGCAAAGTAAGCATTCGCAGTAGAGTTGATTTTGCCCAGGGGTGCTCTTGAGGCGCTCTTGGGGGAAAATAGACCTTGACATATGCGAGTTGTAGTTACTGGGATGTATAGTTCACCTACAATCAAAGAGCATTCTGAACTCCACCAATGATGGAATTGAAACAAATATGGCACACAGAACTCCCATGATGAACAGAAAATATATATCAATAATTGGTTGGGGGGCGAAATATTGTTTGCTTACTGTTGAAAATTACCTAGTGCCGCCTCTATGTGTGTATGTTAGTATATTTTAAAAATGAAGGAAAAGGCCATGTTTTCATAAAACCAGCACCTCATGGCTTCTGGAAATTTCCCAAATTCCTGGGCCAGTAAATCCCTAAACAAAGGACTCAACCAAAACCTATTTGCATGGACAATAAATAAATGGCTCTTATCAGAGCGGACCTCAGAGAGCTTTTCCAGGCCACCTGGAATGATAAGGTCTATGGACTTTGGGTCACCCAACACAAAGGGCAATTTTCTATCTGCAAGGAAGCAGAGATTTCGCCACAGCCTCATCCATTGTGTCATATCCTGACATTAACTTCATCAATGAACTCCATATCCCAGGACAGTAAAACAAAAGGACCTAGCCTCCCAGGGCTAGACGAAGATGCTGATTCGAAAGATTAAAACAATAACTTAGATTTGACTCGAGAGCTTAAGCTATTGCTGGATCGTTCGGCAAACATTGGTCACCTTAATCCTGTCATCTTTACATTCCCTTCATTGTTTCCCATTTGGCCAACTTCCTCCCTTCCCATTGGCTTAGGAGCCGAAGCAGGGCAAGCACTCTGATTGGACAGAGTGCAGCCTAGCCGACCGCGCCTCCCAGCTGGCTGATGACTCCAACCAATCAGCATGAAGGCGGCTCAAGGAGTGGGTGCAGGAAATTTGGATTTGACAGCTTTGTATTTCCTATAAATATTGCATTATTTTCTCCAACGAGTCATGTCGGCTTCTGGGCAAATGATTGTTGTTGTCATCCATTCCAGCTGGAATGAAATAAACATCTCGGTGGCTTTCCTCCAACTTGGTGAGATTTTATTTGGGAAAAATTAGGGAAAAAAATATTTTGATGCTTGCTGTTTCGCCAGGGTTGCGGATCCTACTTTTTGGTCTGGCTGCTCTCTGCTTTGCCAAGGCCTCTTAAATTTGTGTTCGACATCAGTGTCTCCTGAGTGGTGGGAGTTTGTGTAATTGGATACCCAGCCACACACGCATATTTTCACTTTTATTATGTGTATGGATTATAGATAGTTATTATTGTAGCAATAAATAAATATCACCATTGCAATGCAGTTAAATTACAGTTTGGCAACTTGGATCGAAAACCCATCTCCCAGCATACCTTTCTTACTACTTAGTCCTGGGGGGTCTGTTAGTGTTTTCTGTTAGTCATCGGGGTTCTGTGTGGGAAGTTTAGCCCAATTCTCGTGTTGGCGGGGTTCAGAATGATTGTAAATGCACTATAAATCCCAGCAAGTACAACTCCCCAATGTCAAGGTCTATTTTCCCCAAACACCACCAGTGTTCACATTTGGGCATATTGAGTATCCGTGCCAAGTTTGGTCCAGATCCAACATTGTTTGAGTCCACAGTGCTCTCTGGATGTAGGTGAACTACAACTCCCAAAATATAAATCCCAGCAACTACAACTCCCAAATGGCAAAATCAGTGTCGTTGTCCCCCCACAACCCCACCAGTATTCAAATTTGGGTGTAATGAGTATTTGTGACAAATTCGGTCCAGTGAATGAAGATACATCCTGCATATCAGAAATTTACATTACGATTCAGAACAGTAGCAAAGTTACAGTTATGAAATAGCAATGAAAATATTGTTATGGTTGGGGGTCACTACAACATGAGGAACTCTATTAAGGGGTTGCGGCATTAGGAAGGTAGAGAAACACTGACTTAGGCCATCTTCTTCCATCTGGGCTAGTGGAGCCTTGATTTTATATACTATCATTTAGCTCTGCCTTTATTTATTTATTTATTTACAATATTTCTATTCCACCCTTCTCATCCCTCAGGGGACTCAGGGCAGATTACAATGCACATATACATGGCAAACATTCAATGCCGTTAGACATACAACATATATAGATAGACACAGAGGCTTCATGAGGGTATGTTCGATTCCAGCCACTTGTGACACCATGTCCTTGATGGAGTACTTCCTCATTCTTATGCACGCTGCTGGAAGGTTTTCTGGTGTCGTAAATTGGTTAAATTAGCCTCTCCGCATAAAGCGGTTGTGGTGAAGTGTGAATTTTAACCTACAGTCATGTATAATTATAGGTAGGTGTTTAAAGGGGTAAGTATTTAAAATAGCATAACTAGGGGGATGGTAGCCAGCTCAGCTCACTCTGAGCTGTGTTGGCATGGAAAAGGGGAGGAGCCAACTGCCACTTGGCAAGAGCAGGCATTTTAAATAGGCAGTCTGTGGTCAGAGAATCGCAGGGAAAGCTGGTTCTACTGTGTTGAGAATCAGGAAGGTTTAGGCTTTTAGCCTGTGTGGTTTAGATAGGTCAAGTTGACTTATTTAGATTAGTAGTTAGGGTTTGAGTAAAAAGGGGAAGAGAACCCCAGTAAGAATCTTTACTGTAACAGAGATAACAGAGGGAAAGAATAGACTTGTACCTGGAGTGATCTGTTAAGGAAAGAAACACATTTTGAAGGAAATAAGTTTAAAACCTGTCTAGTGGAAAGAACAGTCCTCTTAAGACAGTGGTTCTCAACCTGGGGTCCCCAGGTGTTTTTGGCCTTCAACTTCAAGAAATCCTAACAGCTGGTGAACTGGCTGAGATTTCTGGGAGTTGTAGGTCAACAACATCTGGGGACCCCAGGTTGAGAACCACTGTCTTAAGAGTTGTTTTATGAAAGGTTATAAATGTAACCACTAAAGGGATGTACCTCTAGGAGTTAAGAAACATTGAAACCATTAAGCTTCTATACTTCAATAAACTTATTACAGTTTCTCTTACATCCAAGTCTCTGTTTCGTATACTTTCGAGTCAAGCTGCGCTGCATATCAAAGGAAGATAAACAACCTATTACAGGCTAGTGGCTGTGTTATCGATTTTGTAGATTCATTACAAATTGTAGGAGACTCTGACAAATCAGGATCGTCCCTTCAACTGGTGGCGTCGTTACAGCGGTACCTAAATTTCCTACTTGACAGATGCAACTGTCTTTTGGACTGCATAGGTCAACAGCAAGCTAGACTATTAATGGTCGGGAGCTCACTCCAACCTGGACTGGCTTTGAACTCAGTAGTGATTTAATGCAGCTGGCTACTATCTAGCTGCGCCACAGCCCAGTCCTCCTCCTGACCAATCAGGGAGTGGGGGCGGAGCTTGTAGTTCTAATTTCTCAGGCTCTGCTGCACCCTAGTGACTGAACGTTGCCACTGCAGGCCCAAAAGAACTGAAATTCAAGCCATGCTGCAAAATCAAAGGGATACTATATCAAATGAGGGTTAGAAGCCTGAATTATGACAAGGGAAGAGAAGCCAAAAGTGATAGAAGGACAAAAAGACTTGCATGTGCTTTGGTGGGGAAGAAAGGGATGCGAAAGTGCATCAATAACTCCTGCCAAGAGTGGTGACTTTATTGGCATTTTACTACGATTAGCGGTGGAAGAAGAGACCTAATTAATTTTAGCAACAGGGGAGAATTAAAAGACCTTTCTAAAAAAATGTTTTTTAAAGGGAACCCATGGAATTTCAAACTCATCTTTATCAAAAGCAACTCCAAAGCTTTTGACAACATGGAATTTATGGGGTCACACACAGAGACCATACAAAGAAAATGCCAGGCCAATCGAGGCCGTGGGGCTTTAAAGAAGCCTAACTACAACTCAAAGGCATTTCAGTCGTTCCCAAAAGCTTGGAAATAGCAACAAGGAGAACTTCCCTTGCCTACTGTGTGGTCTCAGTACAGGTGAAGGAGTTGCAGAAAATGTAATAGATTACAAAGGTCATTATTTAACCTTTTCCAACACAAATAGAATTCAAAAACTGCAATATAGTACAACACTGCCGCCTATTGGCAGCCTCTGGTAATGCTGCTTTCCATCAAAACATACATATAATGTGTGTACGTATGTGTGTGTGTATCTCAGGCATGGGCAAACTTTCTAACTTGGGGGTCGCATTCCTGCACTCCCTACTAGGAGGACTGGCTGCCCGGTGATGGAAGGAAGCGAGGAAGGGAGGAAAGAGGGAAGGAAGGAAATACAAAAGGGAAGGAAGGATGAAGTAAGGAAGAAAGGATAAAGGAAAGAGAGAAGGAAGGAAAGACGAAAGGGAAGGGAGGAAGGAGAAAGAGGACAAGAGGAAAGGAGGGAGGGAGGAGGGAAGGAAGGAAAGACAAAAGGGAAGGAAAGATGAAGTAAGAAAGGAAGGATAAAGGAAAGAGAGAAGGAAGGAAAGACAAAAGGGAAGGGAGAAAGAGGGAGAGAGGGAAGGAGGGAAGGAAGAGGGAAGGAAGGAAAGACAAAAGGGAAGGAAGGATGAAGTAAGGAAGGAAGGATAAAGGAAAGAGAGAAGGAAGGAAAGACAAAAGAGAAGGGAGGAAGGAGAAAGAGGACAAGAGGGAAGGGGGAGGGAAGAGGGAGGGAAGGAAAGAAAAAAGGGAAGGAAAGATGAAGTAAGAAAGGAAGGATAAAGGAAAGAGAGAAGGAAGGAAAGACAAAAGGGAAGGAAGAAAGAGGGAGAGAGGGAAGGAGGGAAGGAAGAGGGAAGGAAGGAAAGACAAAAGGGAAGGGAGGAAGGAGAAAGAGGACAAGAGGGAAGGGGGAGGGAAGAGGGAGGGATGGAAAGAAAAAAGGGAAGGAAAGATGAAGTAAGAAAGGAAGGATAAAGGAAAGAGAGAAGGAAGGAAAGACAAAAGGGAAGGGAGAAAGAGGGAGAGAGGGAAGGAGGGAAGGAAGAGGGAAGGAAGGAAAGACAAAAGGGAAGGAAGGATGAAGTAAGGAAGGAAGGATAAAGGAAAGAGAGAAGGAAGGAAAGACAAAAGAGAAGGGAGGAAGGAGAAAGAGGACAAGAGGGAAGGGGGAGGGAAGAGGGAGGGAAGGAAAGAAAAAAGGGAAGGAAAGATGAAGTAAGAAAGGAAGGATAAAGGAAAGAGAGAAGGAAGGAAAGACAAAAGGGAAGGGAGGAAGGAGAAAGAGGACAAGAAGGAAGGAGGGAGGGAAGAGGAAGGGAAGGAAAGAAAAAAGGGAAGGAAAGATGAAGTAAGAAAGGAAGGATAAAGGAAAGGGAGAAGGAAGAAAAGACAAAAGGGAAGGGAGAAAGAGGGAGAGAGGGAAGGAGGGAAGGAAGACAGACAAAAGGGAAGGGAGGATGAAGTAAGGAAGGAAGGATAAAGGAAAGAGAGAAGGAAGGAAAGATGAAAGGGAAGGAAGGAAGGTGAAAGAGGGAGAGAGGGAAGGATAGAAGGACGAAAGGGTGGAAGGGAAGGAAGGAGATTGAGAAAGAGGGAAGTAAGCAAGGGAGGGAAGGAGGAAGGAAATAGGGAGGGAAGGATGAAATGGTGGTAGGGAAGGAGAAAGATGGAGGGAAGGAAAGATAGGATGCTGAGAGAGAGGAGGACCTGAGAAAAGAGCCCAAGGGTTCGCATCCGCCCTCCAGGCTTAGGTTTGCCCATACCTGGGGTGTGTGTGTGTTCGTGTGAAAATGTGTATGCACATGTATGGCGGAGGTGTCCACTTACACCACCAGGTCCTGAAGCTAGTATGTATGTATATGTATACACACACACACACATATATATACACACACTAGCTTGGGTACACAGTGTTGCCTGCGTTATTTGAAACAGTTTCTTATTTTACGAAATGCATATGTTTGTGGCTGAACTAGAACTCACATCATATCAGGTTAACCCCCAGAGACTCCATCAGTGCTTAAAGTTTGTCATGTTGGGCAAGTTTGCACTCTAGATGTATCACTGGTCGAGTTCAGTGTGGTTTCTGGCTGTAGAGTGAACTGCAACTCCCCCTATGGTGAATCAATCCCCTCAAATCCCTCCAGTAGGTTCAGTTGGTCATGGGTGTTCTGTGTGCCAAGTCTGGTTCAGATCTGTCATCGGTGGTGGTCACAGTGACTTTGGTTGTGGGTGAACTACAACTCCCAGAAAGGAAGGTCAGTTTTCCCCAAACCCCTCCAATATGTTCAGTTTGTTATGATGGTTCTGTGCCAAGATTGATCCAGGTCCATCATCAGTGGGCGTCACAGTGCTCTGTCTTGATGCAGGATGAACTACAACTTCCATCATGTTGTGTCAGTCCCCCAACCCCCTCCAGTATGTTCAGTTGTTGATGAATCCCACTCTGTTTGCTGTGCCCTGCAGAAGAGTAGGAAAGGGTTAAGGGAGGGGCAGTGGGTGGAATCATGAAAAATCCACACCAATGGAGAGAGTCAGAAACACTGAGATGTCTTTGGTGGAGGAAACATAAAATCTAGGATGAAATTGTCCCCATACAAAAGCCTTCACTAGGGTGGTGAACAGTATGGCATTTGTGGAGGACATTGGCAGGGCTCTTGGACATGTTTACAGTGCTCCCTATAGGCTCCAATGTCCTTGGAGGGAGGCCATAGTTGGCTCCTTATAGGTGGAGATCCTAACTGTTTGTGGAAGAGGGAGCCTGTCTGTGAAAGTGGGGCCCCCAGCCACATGCACACATGCATATTTCCACTTTTATTATGTGTGTGTGTATACATACACATATACATATACACATATACATATATGTACATAGATGCCCACACACATATATACACATATATATACACACATACACATACAGTAGAGTCTTGCTTATCCAACCTTCGCTCATCCAACGTTCTGTATTATCCAATGCAGTCTGCCTCCCACCTGGATCCACAGCTGTTTCAATACATTGCGATGTTTTGGTGCTAAATTTGTAAATACAGTAATTACTACGTAACGTTACCATGTATTGAACTGTTTTTTCTGTCGATTTGTTATAAAACACGATGTTTTGGTGCTTAATTTATAAAATCATAATGTAATCATAACATAATATGACATTTAATAGGCTTTCCCTTAATCCCTCCTTATTATCCAACATTTTCGCTTATCCAATGTTCTGCCAGCCCATTTATGTTGGATAGTCGAGATTTTACTGTACATTTATATAAACATACGCATATAGATATATTCAGACATGTACACAACAACAACATTTGTTTCGGTCCATAGATCCATCAGTCAGTATAAATTCTCCCATCTCAGGAGAAGTCAATTGTACAAGACACATCTACATGGTTTCAAAGGATAGTTACTTTCTCAGCCTTGTTGCCACTATGAGGAATTTTGCCACTATGAGAGTCACTCTGTGGCACTTGTCCTCTCAAAGGTATCTAACAATTCTCGACATATGGGGGATGGCTGGTCATGCGGGACAGGATTGGATATAAGAGTTAGCTACATTGCACTGTGTAGTAGTAGCACTGCAATAAAATGTGTTCTATTGTTTCTGTTTCATTTCCTCTGTCACGAAAAATTTAATATGCAGATTTGATAAATGTGGATTTAATATGATGTGTGGGAAAGAATGGAAGAATGGATAGATGGACGGAGTTTATAATTTTGGAAACACCAATAAAATATTAAGGCTTGCAATGTCTAACTACCTGCTTGCTGGACTGTAGTTAAAAGTTGCTAATAAGAGCTGAAAAGCAAACTCTGATAGGAAGTGGGATAGTGATAACAGAAATGTTTACAATGTTAAGAAGGAAGTCGACATAAGATCAACATCAATCAAGAAGATGAACATCTGGCCAGGAAACAGAGATGGAGCCAGGATGGAAGACGTCTATCATTAATTTACAACTTTGGGACAACATCAACAGAATATTCCTATAAAAGACTCAGTCTAATAATGCTCAAATTGTGACAGATAGAGATGCTGTTCACCCGCTATGCTCTGCTCCATGGGAAGGAGATAGTGTACATATGGAGAATGGCAGAATTGCAAGGGAGCAGTCTGGTCACTTTGGCCTTCTTTCTCAAGGGAAGAGGAAGAAGTGCACTTTTGGAGTCTTGGATTTTGTGCAGGGAGTCAGGTTCTGCTGTATAGAAAACAGAGATCTGGTCCTTGGCATTGTTCTTAGGGAAAGAGGTTTTGGCATTTCAGCGTTTTGAAGTTATGGCGTTATGGAAGTTAAATGCAAAGATACAGAATGGGGGCTCGAGAGCAGTATGATGCCTGGCTCGAGAGCAGTACGTGTGAAAAAGATCTTGGAGTCCTCGTGGACAACAAGTTAAACATGAACCAACAATGTGATGTGGCGGCAATAAAGGCCAATGGGATTTTGGCCTGCATCAATAGGAGCATAGTGTCTAGATCTAGGGAAGTCATGCTACCCCTCTATTCCACCTTGGTTAGACCACACCTGGAATATTGTGTCCAATTCTGGGCACCACAATTCAAGAGAGATATTGACAAGCTGGAATGTGTCCAGAGGAGGGCGACTAAAATGATCTAGGGTCTGGAGAACAAGCCCCACAGAAATTGAGGAAGCAAGAAGCCATTTTGTTCCTTTCTGCTTCAGGTAAGCCTTGTCTTAGGGGGCACTAGGAATCTGAGTGTATTTTTAAAATTAGCTGCTGAGTGTTTGCTTTGTTTGTCAGAATGAGTCAGAGTGAGTCAGAGTGAGTAGTTGCTGCTTCCTGTTTACCCTATGAGGAGCGGCTTAAGGAGCTGGACATGTTTAGCCTGAAGAAGAAAAGGATGAGAGGAGATATGATAGCCATGTATAAATATGTGAGAGGAAGCCACAGGCAGGAGGGAGCAAGCTTGTTTACTGCTTCCATGGAGATTAGGACACGGAACAATGGTTTCAAACTACAAGAGAGGAGATTCCATCTGAACATGAGGAAGAACTTCCTGACTGTGAGAGCCGTTCAGCAGTGGAACTCTCTGTCCCGGAGTGTGGTGGAGGCTCTTTCTTTGGAAGCTTTTAAACAGAGGCTGGATGGCCATCTGTCAGAGGTTATTTGAATGCAATATTCCTGCTTCTTGGCAGGGGGTTGGACTGGATGGCCCATGAGGTCTCTTCCAACTCTTTGATTCTATGGTACTATGCATTGGCAGGCTGTAGGAAAGCAGGTTCTGGCCTAACAGGTGCTTCTCCAAGGAGGGAGAAAATGATATGGTAATATTTGAATGCCTGAGGATGAATGTGTGTACATGTGGTGTGAATGTTGAGTGAAAATGTAATTCCCCTTTGTTTGTTTGTTAGCCATGTAATTGTAAATCCAATGTAGTTGCATAGAATCTGTATGTCTATATGTCCAATGTCATTCTTTGTCTAAATGTTTTCTGTAATCTGATATATCCTCTCGCACTGAAAAGTCATTGAAAAGTCATTCATGACACCTCCATAGGGACATACTCTTTGGGGGTAAGGAATTCCAGACAGTCTGCCTCTTAGCAGCTCTGAGGGAAATACATTTAATCTCGCCTTTGTAAAGAATCTGCGATATTTAGTCACTGTAAGGCTTTTTAGGTATTCGCATGTCTTAAATGGCTCCCTGAATGGTAAATTTAGGACTCTGTGGGAGCACGGTGAATTTGAGTGAGCTCTAAGCTCTCCCAGGGCAATGTCCCGCAACCTTTGCTTCAGGGAGTCTTGCATCCCAAATGGAGCAGAAGGAGTGCGGATAGTCCAATTGAGGCTGTTTTTTGTTCAGTCCTCCATGCGCAAAGGGGTTGGGAGGTTTCATAAGGGAAGTGATGTAGTAAACCTGTTCCCAGTTTGAACACCATTTACATCTATATAAATAAAAATGTAGATGTCCAGGTTCTTGTGGGTTTTTTCGGGCTATAGGGCCATGTTCTAGAGGCATTTCTCCTGACGTTTCGCCTGCATCTATGGCAAGCATCCTCAGAGGTAGTGAGGTCTGCTGGAATTAGGAAAATGGGTTTAGATATCTGTGGAATGGCTGGGGTGGGGCAAAGAGCTCTTCTCTGCTGGAGCTAGGTGTGAATGTTTCAACTGACCACCTTCATTAGCATTTGAAGGCCTGGCTGAGCCTGGGAAAATCTTTTGTTGAGAGGTGTTAAGATGTGCCTGGTTGTTTCCTCTCTGCTGTTTTGCTGTTGTAATTTTAGAGTTTTTTAATACTGGTAGCCAGATTTTGTTCATTTTCATGGTCTCTTCCTTTCTGTTGAAATTGTCCACATGCTTGTGGATTTCAATGGCTTCTCTGTGTAGTCTGACATGGTGGTTGTTGGTGTGGTCCAGCATTTCTGTGTTCTCAAATAATATGCTGTGTCCAGGCTGGTTCATCAGGTGCTCTGCTATGGCTGACTTCTCTGGTTGAAGTAGTTTGCAGTGCCTTTCATGTTCCTTGATTTGTGTTTGGGCAATGCTGCGTTTGGTGGTCCCTATGTAGACTTGTCCACAGCGGCATGGTACACGGTAGACTCCTGCAGAAGTGAGAGGGTTCCTCTTGTCCTTTGCTGAACGTAGCATTTGTTGGATTTTCTTGGTGGGTTTGTAGATTGTTTGTATGTTGTGTTTCCTCATCAGCTTCCCTATGCGGTCAGTGGTTCCCTTGATGTATGGCAGGAACACTTTTCCTCTGGGTGGATCTTCATCTTTACTCTCGTGGATTTTCCCAGGCTCAGCCAGGCCTTCAAATGCTAATGAAGGTGGTCAGTTGAAACATTCACACCTAGCTCCAGCAGAGAAGAGCTCTTTGCCCCACCCCAGCCATTCCACAGATATATAAACCCATTGTCCTAATTCCAACAGACCTCACTACCTCTGAGGATGCTTGCCATAGATGCAGGCGAAACGTCAGGAGAAATGCCTCTAGAACATGGCCCTATAGCCCGAAAAAACCCACAAGAACCTAGTGATTCCAGCCATGAAAGCCTTCGACAATACATGTAAATGTCCGTTTGTGAGTGACCTCAGATCTCCCAAAATACTTCACCAACTGTGACAAAATTTGGACACAATGTAGCATTTCAACAGGCAAATGTTTTCATGTAGTCACATACCTACTATTACATAGATGTCACACCTGTGAGAAGTAAAAACATGCTTGGGGTAAAAAACAGCGCCATCTGCTGGACATCCAAGCAACACATCACACAGAGCTGCCATTGGGTATCTGTGGCCTGGTCATGCCCCACCCAGCCTCATGCCCCGCCAGCCCCTAAGTACCTGAACTGGCAAAAGAAGAGTGGGAAAAGGGCGGCAGGGAAGGTAGGGAAATCCAGGCCAGGAAGAGGGGCAGGGCATGGGCTCACGGAAGAGGGGGAAGGAGGCAGCCAAGGAGGTAGAGCCAGCCTTACATCCTGCCTGGCCTTGCCTGGCACCGCCTCATGCCTGCGCCTCTAGGAAGACTGGAGGGTCAGAAGGAAGGATTGAATGGTAGGAAGGGAGAGATAGATAGGAGGGAAGGAAAGGAAAGGGTTTCTTCAAAACACACTAATCATTATTATATAGAACGGTCTCATTGCTGTTATTATCATTATTATGTGTTGTTGTTCATTCGTTCAGTCGTCGTGACCTCACGGACCAGCCCACATTATTATGTACACCAGTATTATTATTATACAGATTATATAGGCTATTATTATTATTATTATTATTATTATTTTACTGACACAAAAACACAGTATGTCACAGCAAATAAGACCTATATGCTGGATTTCGTATCACAGAATCACAAGTCGAACACTTCTCAAGCGTCTAGGACTGTGTGATGTATTTTCGAATGATGCATGCAGATCCAAGTAAGATGGCCTTTTGCAGTTGACAGATTGTGATTTTGTCAATGTTTATTGTTTCCAAATGCTGTCTGAGGTCTTTTGGCACGGCACCCAGTGTGCCAGTGACGACTGGGACCACCTGTACTGGTTTATGCCAGAACCTTTGCAGTTCGATTTTGAGGTCCTGATAACAACTGAGTTTTTCCTGTTGTTTTTCCTCATTGCGACTGTCACACGGTATGGCGACTCGACTTCAATAATCCAAACTTTTTTCTTTTCCACAATCGTGATGTCTGGTGTATTATGTTCCAAAACTTTGTCAATCTAGATTCAGAAGTCCCACAGTATTATTATTATTATTTTCACTGTTATTATTATTATTATTATTATTATTATTATTATTATTATTTCACAGAGAATGGAACAACAAAAAATATCGGATACCCACAAGCATATATTATAAACCAGCTCTTTCTCTTTTCCTTCTTTTCCATTTAACCAGACTGGGCCACAGCAACGCATGGCTGGGTACAGCTAGTATAGAAATATACATTTACACACACACATACTGTATACACACACACATACTCACACACATATATGCATACATATATACGGAGCCCCCGGTGGCGTTGTGGGTTAAACCCCTGTGCCGGCAGGACTGAAGACCGACAGGTTGCAGGTTCGAATCCGGGGAGAGGCGGATGAGCTTCCTCTATTAGCTCCAGCTCCTCATGCGGGGACATAAGAGAAGCCTCCCACAAGGATGATAAAACATCAAATCATCCGGACGTCCCCTGGGCAACGTCCTTGCAGACAGCCAATTCTCTCACACCAGAAGTGACTTGCAGATTCTCAAGTCTCTCCTGACACGACAAAAAAATACATATATACAAATATACATATAAATACCTCCATACACCATTAAGAACTGGTTTATGCAACTATGGAAAACTCATTGGCACCATTAAGAACGGGTTTATAAAACCATGGAAGACTCATTGGCACCATTGAGAATTGGCTGGTGCCATTCTTCCCACCCGAGGTTCCTTTCCTCCAAAGCAATGAAAAGTGAAGCCAAGGCAGAGGGCCTCCCAAAGCCCCCCGCTGCTTTCAATGCCCAACCCCTTGTCCCTGTCTCTGTCGGTGGATTGCTGGGCTTTCCCCCTCCTGTATGTTGAAGGCTTGCCACTCATGCGCTGTCAAGGCCTGTCAGGCTCGAGACTGGCGTTGCGATTCAAAGTGGATTAACGCCTCGAGCAGCAGCACATCCTTTGCCACACAGGGATGCCCACTGCCTGCTGCCTCCCCTTCTTCACTCCTCACTCGGTTGGGTTTCCAAGCCAAACACAGGCAGGGCACTCTTCCATGGCCTTGTCCATATTCAAAAGCCTTCTGTTGACTCCTTGCTGGGAAAACACGCACCCCTCTTTTCGGAAAAGCAGGCCTTTGGACGTTAAAGTGGGATCAAACTGGTATAACGTCACAGTACGGCGACACCATCTCAGCGTGCTGCGTTTCATGAAGGGAACCAGGAAAAAAAAGAAGAGAACGCCCTGCACAAAAAGAATTGCATTTGTTTTTATTGCGTGTTGATGCCCCACTAGCTTCTGCCACTGCTCTTTTCAACGAGACCAATTTACATGCCAATATCCAACTGCGGGCAAACAGACAGCAGATCAACAAGCAAAGTGATAGATGGACAGCCGGGGGGGTGGGATGAAGTTTATCCTTATCTGTCAAGAATCGCTTTTCCGTGACAAGACAACAGCGTCAGTTTTCTTTCATTTCCACCTGTCCCATGTTGGCTTTTTAAAATTAATACCAGCGTATATAGCAAAAGGGCAGGGCTTTAGCACAGCGGGTTAAACTGCCAGCTGCAGAAAATCTTGCCGATCGAAAAGTCGACAGTTCAAGCTCGAGTTGGGGTGAGTTCCCAACCGTCAGCCCAGCTTCTGTCCAACTAGCAGTTCGAAAATAGGTACCACTTTGCTGGGGAGGTAATAAAAGAAGCTCATGGGGACATGGTGGTGATTCAATCGGGAGAGTGTCTAAGGACAGCAAAGCTCCTTGACATGGGAGATGGAGCAACTCAACCCCATGGCTGGAGTTGAGCACAACTTCCAGATTCCAGAGATGGAAGAAGATGCAAAGCTTTTACCTCTGTTTATGCATTGTGTCCTTGTTAATTGTATAACGGCATTGAATATTTGCTGTATATGTATACTGTAATCCACACTGAGTCCCCCAGGGAGATAGGGAGGAATATAAATAAATAAATTATTATTATTATTATTATTAAATATTATTATTATTATTATTAGCAATACAGCAAGATGAGTCCACAGCAAACAAGATCACTCTGCTGGCTCTTCTATTGGATCACACGTCGGACACTTCCCAAGTGTCTAGGACTGTGTGATGTATCAGCAAATAATCCGTGCAGATCCAAGTAGAGTGGCCTTTTGCTGATGACAGATGGTAATTTTGTCAGCGCCAATTGTGTTTAAGTGCAGACCAAGGTCTTTAAGCACTGCACCCAGTGTGCCGATCACCACTGGGACCACCTTGACTTGTTTGTGCCAGAGTCTTTGCAGTTTGATCTTTAAATCCTCGTATCGTGTCAGCTTTTCCAGTTGTTTCCCTTCAATCCTGCTATCACCTGGGATTGCAACGTGGATGATCCATATTTGTTTTTTTTAACATAATTAACTCCTGATTTAGGGGATTTCTTTCCCCGAAACGGTACAAAAATACCCAGGCACCTCTGTTGATGCTATTTGGATTCTTCTTACAAAGACGTTTTTTGAGAGCGGTGCTCCATTATCACTGGACTTTACTTGGATTTTACTTTTTTGAGAGAGGTGCTCCACCTTTATTATTCTCTCCATTCTACATATAGCCTCATGACTCATCATCTGCTTACTTCGTCTAAAAAGTTTTTTCATTGAATATGTATCCCTGAAGTCTATATACATTGGGATCTATATCAGACCTAGAACTCATATGTTTGAGAGCGGCTGCTCCTTTTCATTTTGATTTATGCCATTGAATTGAGAGGTACCGGGGATTTTGGTAAAATTGTGTACTCTATGTTCTTTGGATATTATACCTTCTCCTTGCATAGATTGCTTTGTGTTTGTGTTTGTTCGTATTCTGGGATATTGTATAGCTGCCAGAATCAGGCCCTCCGTCTCCTTTTTCAAAGCTCCATTTGTGAGCGACATCCATGTTTTTTCTTTGTCAATTTTGCTCTCAATTTTTCCCAGGAACTGTCCATGGAGAGCCTTCTTTGCCAGTTTTCTCTTCTGCTCTGCACTGTATTTTTACGGGATTCCCTCTTTGTCTTTTGCATTTTAAGCAGTTTTCTACTATTGACTTGCATCAATCTTGGTTCTTGACTGCCTTTCCCATAATCTGCCAGGGCATGTTTCTCTTCGTCTACCGTCTGTTTCACCTACAGAAGCCCTCTGCCTCCTGATTTTCTGGGCAGATCAAGTCTGTCGACATCACTACGCGGGTGTAATGTGTACAGTTCACAATTCTAGCAGTGTATTATCATAGAATCATAGAGTCATCCAGTCCAACCCCCTGCCAAGAAGCAGGAAAATTGCATTCAAAGCACCCCCGACAGATGGCTATCCAGCCTCTGTTTAAAAGCTTCCAAAGAAGGAGCCTCCACCACATTCCGGGGCAGAGAGTTCCACTGCTGAACGGTGCTAGTTCTGTCGCCGCTGGGCTTAAAATGAATTGTTGTTAAAACAGGACGTGCAATTTGAGCCCAACAGGAAGCCCGAAGAGAAGCTTTTAGAGATCCCCCCCCCCATAAACAGTCTTTAGAGGGCTTGAGCTTAAATACAACAAAGTCTTTATTGATGAACAATCAAACAGGAACTTCTTTTGTCTTCAAAGGTTAAACAAATGCTTCCAGGCTTCAAGCAACTGGTGGCTTCTAACTGTATCTTTGCTTTACTTTAAAGGAAAATCCCTTTCCAAACTTCTCCCAGGCTAACTGTGAACCTAAACCTAACTGATGTGGATCCACTACCGGGCTGAACTGCATCTCAAAACCGAGTGGACTTACCAGTAGGCCTGTAATCACTTAGCTGGAGTTCTTCATGCTTAAAGCTGTTATTCCCTCTGAAATTCCTCGGGGCTGTAAGGCTGTTTCCCTGGGAGCCTTTGGGAATCTTTAGAAGCTCTTAAGACTGTTCTCCCCCGGGAGGTCTTAAGAGTTTAAGCCTTTGTACAGGAGAAAGTCTGTACACGTCCTGTACATTGACTTCCTTTGCTGAGACTGACTGAAAATGGCTCCCTTCCCTTCTCAATTGTCCTGAACAGAGGGCAGAACCAAACTTAACGATGATGGACAGGGGGCCTGCCCTATAACTGCAAACTTTAACAGGAAGCCACCCTTCTGCAGAATCCCAAGCCTTGGGCTGCAAGCAAACACTTAATACAAAGCAAATAAAGTGAGAGCTTCTGGTACAGCTGTACCAGCACAGCGCTCATTCAGGAAGTTCTTCCTCATGTTCAGATGGAATCTCCTCTCTTGTAGTTTGAAGCCATTGTTCCGCGTCCTAGTCTCCAGGGAAGCAGAAAACAAGCTTGCTCCCTCCTCCCTGTGGCTTCCTCTCACATATTTATACATGGCTATCATGTCTCCTCTCAACCTTCTCTTCTTCAGGCTAAACATGCCCAGCTCTTTAAGCCGCTCCACATATCCCTTGTGAGGGAGTCCTTCAATTGATCCCATACCCAGGACTGGAGATTATCGGGGCTTGGCATCTGCGCCAGTCACAGATGTTTATTTCACCTGCACGAAACAATACAAAAGCTAGCTTGAGGACTCTTCGGGTTATCACCGGCAATTGGGCGAAAATTAATCCACTAATCTTTTCTTCCCGGTTCATTGTTTCCTGCTTGAACTGCCTCCTCGCTCCTCATTGGCTGAGAAGCCGAAGCGGCACTGGCTTTCCCATTGGCTGAGGTGTGCCTGAGCCAGCCATGCCTCCCCTCCAGCTAAGGACTCCAACCAATCAGCGCGAAGCCGGTTGAGGGGGCGGGAAATTTGAATTTGACAGCTCTGTATTTCTACAAAATGTACTGATCTGCCCTGCCAAGCATGTCAGCTTTTGGCAAGAGATTACAGTTTGACATCCGTACCAGCTGGGACGAAATAAAAGACAACTCGGCGGCTTTTCTTCAACTTGGTGAGACTTTTATTGGGAAAAATCAGGGAAAATTATTTGGTGCTTTTGTCTGTCTTGCCAGGATGAACGGACTCTCTTTGGTGGATCTGATTGGTCTCTGCCTCCTGGCAAAGACCCCTAAATTCTTCTTCGATATCAATGTGAGAAGCAATCTGTGTCTATGTCTACATCAGAACTGCACAATTCTAAAGACTGGCCCTGAGCTTTGTTGATGGTGATAGCAAACGCCAATCGAATTGGGGATTGCAATCTCTTGAACTGAAATGGCATATCTTTTGGAGTCATAGGAATGAGGACATCTTCAACCCAGAATACCAAGACAGATAATCCACAATCCCTGCTTTGTAGTGGATTATATGTCAGAGTAGACTTAGGGCCCTACCTTACAGCCATATAACCCGGAACATCAAGGCAGATCATCCACAATGTCTTCTTTAAACTGAGTAACCTGAGTCCAGACTGCCATGTAATCCAGTTCAATGTGGATCATATACAGCTGTGTGGAAAGGGCCTAAAGAAAGACACAGGGTGCCCAAAGGAGCCCCAATGTAGTAAATAATAAACATATAGTGGCATTTCTGAGGTCGGGGTGGCATTGGAGGGAGGAAGGAGGGAGGAAGGCCCACCCCCCTCAGATAAGACAATGATTTATTTATTTATTTATTTGCAGTATTTATATTCTGCCCTTCTCACTCCACAGGGGACTCATGGCAAACATTCAATGCAACATACAGTGTTCCCTCACTTATCGCGGGTGTTACGTTCCAGGGCCACCCGCAATAAGTGAAAATCCGCGAGGTAGGGACACTATATATATATTGGAACACGATATATATATATATAGATAGATAGATAGATAGATAGATATAGATATAGTGTTCCGAGGGTGAGGCAGAAGCGAGGAGAGATTTAAAGGCACCGTACACCTTTTTTCCCCCTAGCTATAAGGAAGAGGCTATAAGGCCGTGATTTACATACTGCTTTGTATCTCCTCTCTCTCTTTTTTTATGAATGAAAATGCTCCTCGAAACAGTATGTAAATCACAGCCGCCTTGATTGGCTGAAACCCCCTTCCACATTCCATCGTTGCCAGGAGGCAAGATTAGAATGCCACTCTGGGCAACAACAACCATTCATAAACTGGGAGGCCGCCTCACCTCCGAACCTCATTGGCGACCCGGTAGGGTAAACAAGCTGAGATTGACAACCACTGGCAGTGCTTCAGGCCAATGGTGGCCGTAGTACGCATGTGCAGAACAAGTACCGCAAAAACCCAAGGAACAGCGAGTCCGCTAAAAGCGAACTGCAAAGTAGTTAGGGAACACTGTACATAGACAGACACAGAGGCAATTTTAATATTCCAGTTTTCCGGCTTCATGAGGGTATGCTCGATTCCGGCCACAGGGGGAGCTGCCACCTCACCATCCACTTGTGACACCAAGTCCTTGATGGAGTACTTCCTCATTCTTCCTCATTCTTGCCCATGCTGCTGGAAGATTTTTTGGTGTCGTAAATTAGTTAAATTAGACTCCCCGCATAAAGTAGTACCTAAATTTCCCACGTGATAGATGCAACTGTATTTCAGGCTGCATAAGTCAACAGCAAGCTAGACTATTAATGGTCGGGAGCTCACTCCGACCGAGGCTGGCTTCAAACTCATGACCTCTTAGTTAGTAGTGAATTAATGCAGCTGGCTACTAACTAGCTGAGCTTCTCGGTTTTTTTAACATCTCACGCACATCTTCCCCCTTTAAATTGAGAGAACTCCCAGACCTTTTTCATAATTGCTATTAGAACCAAACACACAGCAGAGTGTCCTGTGAGTACACTCTTGTTTTGTAAAATACATTCATATTTTGACTAAACATTCATTTTTAATATATGTAACTTTCAAATGTTTAAAGCCACATTTTGTTCCTTTGATTTAGATCCCACTAAATAAAAAGCCTGTATCTCTAAGGATAACAAATGTGTCAAGTTTATAACTTTGTAAGTAGCTTTAAATGTGTTTTAACATATGATGTTTAATGGATATATTTGCAGAAAATGTTGATGTATATAAGAAGTGTTAAATTTATAACTTTGTAAGTATCTTCAAATGTGTTTCAGTATATGTTGTTCAATTTGCAGCAAATGTTGATGTATATAATAATTTTAGACCACCAGAGGAAGGCCTGGAGTAAGGCTAAAACCAGTCGTGGGCGGCTGATTCATATTCAACTCAACATAAGAAGACATGACGTTGATACCATTTCAGAGTGTACAAAAGCTCATATAATATTGTTTGTGATTACTGTGAAATTGAATAGTATAACAAGTTTATATGCTGAATTCGATTATTTTCTATTTTCTGTATAAGTGGGATATTTGTTGAGCCTACTAACTAGCTGCGCCACAGCCCGATTGATAGCGAGGGCTTTTTTTAAAGGGGGTGGGCATTGAAGTTTGGGAAACTCAATGGAGCGGGCATGATGCACATGCACACACCACCAAATAAACACACAGAGCCCAAGAGGCATTTGATGGAGATTCAATGGAGATTTTACCATCAAATATACTATTTGAAGGGCAACTGACCATGGCTGAAAGAAAAAAAACCATTTAATCAACTCATTTTCCTCTCGGTTCATTGTTTTCCCGCTTGTACCGCCTCCTCAACTCCCATTGACTCAGGAGCCGAAGAGGCGCTGGCTTCCCCGTTGGTTGAGGCGCACTCCAGCCAATCAGCACGAAGTCAGCAGAGGGGCGGGAAATTTGAATCTGACAACTTTGTATTTTCTATAAAATGTACCCTTTTCTCCCTTGCCAAACATGTCAACTTTGGCATGAGATTGCGGTTTGACATCCGTACCAGCTGGGACGAAATCAAGACAACTTGGTGGTTTTTCCTTAACTTGGTGAGACTTTATTTGGGAAAAATTAGGGGGAAATCTGGGGTGCTTCGCTTGTCTCGCCAGGGCTCCGGACTCTCCTTGTTGAGTCTGCTTGGTCTTTGCCTCCTGGCAAAGACCCCTAAATTCTTGTTCGATATCAACCACTGAGCATTTCATCAGGGACTGCCCTTCCGCCAGAGACCTGGCAAAAGGTGGCCATCGTCTTTGACTGGCCAGACTTGGCGCTTCAACCTTGGGAGGTGGTGGCCTCTGGAATGGAGCCGGAAACCGGTATTCAGAGGTCATGCCAACACCAGGAAGAGAGAACAGCAGGGGGAGTCATGGGAGGCCTTTTGCAATGTTCCTTGGTCACCATCAACGTTGATCAACTTATGTTCTCCTCGCCATGGCTTTACAGAGATGTTGAGAAATAACAACTCAAAACCCAGCAAATGTTATCTCTAGTGTGAATTGGGTAGTCAAGAAAATAGGAGTCCTGAGTAAAACGGCCAATGGAAAAAGTTCTGGCACTGGCTGGCAGAGACCACACCTGGGATCACCCGAAGGGTTGTAGATTTTATATAGATAGATAATTAATACGAAAGAAAAAATTGAAAAGTTTGATATATAAGGTAAAGGTAAAGGTTTTCCCCTGGCATTAAGTCCAGTCGTATCCAACTCTAGGGGTTGATGCTCATTTCCATTTCTAAGCCGAAGAGCCGGCGTTGTCCATAGACACCTCCAAGGTCGTGTGGCCAGCATGACTACATGGAGCGCTGTTACCTTCCCGCCGGGAAGGTAACATTTGCATGTTTTCAAACTGCTAGGCTGGCAGAAGCTGGAGGTAAAAGCGGGAGCTCACCCCACTCCCCAGATTCAAACCTGTGACCAGCAAGTTCAGCAGCTCATCGGTTTAACCCACTGTGCCACCGGGGATAATATTTTTTTTTTGTCGTGTCAGGAGTGACTTGAGAAACTGCAAGTTGCTTCTGGTGTGAGAGAATTGGCCATCTGCAAGGACGTTGGCCAGGGGACGCCCAGATGATTTGATGTTTTTATCATCCTTGTGGGAGGCTTCTCTCATGTCCCCGCATGAGGAGCTGGAGCTGATAGAGGGAGCTCATCCGCCTCTCCCTGGATTCGAACCTGCGACCTGTCGGTCCTTCAGTCCTGCCAGCACAGGGGTTTAACCCACTGCACCACCGGGGGATCCAGGGGGATAATAATAATAATAATAATAATAATAATAATAATACTTTATTTGTACCCCGCTACCATCTCCCCAAGGGACTCGGTGCGGCTTACATGAGGCCGAGCCCACAATACATCAGCAAAAACAACAACAACAATACAAAGCAATGAAATAAAACTCATAAAACAAAAATAGGCAGTAAACATCAACAATAACACAATAGCATTTAAAAATATGGCTGGGCCAAATGTAATGATTAAAATAAAAAAAAATAATGCTGAGCAAGACCAGGTGAAATATAACTAGGAAATTTAAGAAAAGAACGGGGCAAATACATATTAACTGATATATGCAATTGTGTTTGTAACTATAACTGTATTTCTAATTGAAACCAAAGAAGAAAGAAAAACTGTGAAGTAATATCAAAAGTGGTTTTGTAACTGTAATGATTTAGAAAATGTAAATGTTGCAAGCATTGTAAATACGAGGGACTGCTGATAAGTCTTTGGCTTTACCCAGAAAGAAACGAGATAGGAAAATGACACTTTCCATTTATTCCACATATTCTTCACTGATATCAACACACTTCTTGCATCAGTATTCCAAGCCTTGCAAAAAGGAGGATTTCAGTCGTGCCTCAAACCAGTCATCCGTGGCAGCCATGGTATCAGAAATGGTGTGAAATTTGGTACCCTTGAGGTGTTTCTTCAGGTTTGGAAACATGATAGTCGGAGGGAGCTAGATCCGGTGAATAAGCTGGGTGGTCAACCAGCTGGTAGCCTAGCTCCACTAGTTTTGCCATGGTCGCTTGTGTCCAGAAATTGGCAGCCAGGTTACTAACTGGAGCACCGTTCAGGGAGAGAACTACTCCCATGTTGCGGCAGCTCCACTGGCTGCCGGTGTGCTTCCGAGCTAAATACAAAGTGCTGGTTCTTACCTTTAAAGCCCTAAACGGCTTAAGTCCAGACTATTTGACAAACCGCATCTCCCTCTACAGACCAACTCGGACACTGCAGTCATCGGAGGAGATCCTCCTCTCAGTTCCACCCCTGTCCCAAGCACGGCTGGTGGGAACGAGAGAAAGGGCCCTCTCTGTGGCTGCCCCTCACCTCTGGAACTCCTTTCTTAAGGAGTTAAAGATGGCCCCCTCCCTCCCTGCTTTCAAAAAACAGCTGAAGACATACTTTTGCTCTCTTCCTTACGAGGAGGAGGAATAGTAGTTGGTAATACTACCATTACACCTCTGATTAATAGCTGCCATCTGTATCTGTGCCCTGCTCACCCAACCAGCTCAATAGATATCTTCAGCAATGATTTGCCCCAAAGAAATGGGAAATCAGTGTTTCCATTTGATGTTGGATATTTTGTCTTATGTCTGTTAGAACAGGTGCTTTTTATTTAATTTTTAATTTGTTAAGTTATAATTTGTATTTATATGTTGGGTTGAATAAATTTTGTTAGCACTGATGTATTGTTAATGTATTCAGACATTGAATGTTTGCCTTTTATGTTTGGAATCTGCCCTGAGTCCCTTTGGGGAGATAGAGCGGAATATAAATAAATTATTATTATTATTATTATTATTATTATTATTATTATTATTATTATTTTACTGACACAAAAGCACTGTATGTCACAGCAAGCGAGATCTATATGCTCGATTTCCTATCACAAAATCACAAGTCGAACACTTCCCAAGCGCCTAGGACCGTGTGATGTATTTTCGAATGATGCACGCAGATCCAAGTAAGGTGGCCTTTTGGAGTTGACAGATTGTGATTTTGTCAATGTTTATTGTTTCCAAATGCCGACTGAGATCTTTTGGCACGGCACCCAGTACACCAATGACCACTGGGACCACCTGTGCTGGTTTATGCCAGAGCCTTTGCAGTTCGATTTTGAGGTCTGAGTTTTTCCTGTTGTTTTTCCTCAATGCGACTGTCACCCGGTATGGTGACTTCAATAATCCAGACTTTTTTCTTTTCCACAATCGTGATGTCTGGTGTATTGTGTTCCAAAACTTTGTCAGTCTGGATTCAAAAGTCCCACAGTATTTTTGCATGTTCATTTTCCATGACCTTTGTGGGTTTATGATCCCACCAGTTCTTTACTGCTGGCAGGTGGTACTTGTGACATAAGTTCCAGTGAATCATCTGGGCCACAGAGTTGTGTCTTTGTTTGTAGTCCAATTTTCTTGCAACAGCTGAGGAGATGGTCCATGGTTTCATCAGCTTCCTTGCACAGTCTGCATTTTGGGTCATCCGCTGATTTTTCAATCCTGGCCTTAATGGCATTGGTTCGGATGGCTTGCTCCTGGGCTGCAAGAATCAGGCCTTCTGTCTCCTTCTTCAGGGTCCCATTCGTGAGCCATCACCAGGTCTTCTCCTTGTCAACTTTTCCTTCAATCTTCTCAAGCAACTGCCCATGTAAGGCTTTGTTGAGCCAGCTGTCAGCTCTGGCTTGGAGTGCAGTTTTCTTGTAATGACTCTTTGTCTGCTGTGCTTTGAGAAGTTTCCGATTATTGACTTCAATTAAAACAGGTTCTTGGCTTTCCTTGACATATTCTGCCAGGGCGTGTTTTTCTTCTTTGACTGCTTGTTTGACTTGTAAAAGTCCTCTGCCACCAGTCTTTCTAGGCAGATAGAACCGGTCAACATCACTGCGAGGATGTAATGAATTATGAATGGTCATGAGTTTTCTTGTTTTTCTGTCCAAATTGTCCAGTTCTGCCTGTGTCCAGTTTATGATGCCAGCAGTATATCTTATGACAGGTATGGCCCAGGTGTTTACAGCCTTGATGGTATTACCTCCATTGAGCTTGCTTTTGAGAATTTTTCTGACCCTTTGGGAAGATAGAGCAGAATATAAATAAAGTATTATTATTATTATTATTATTATGCAGTGTGAGCGGAAGTGTTGTCTTGTAGGAACAAGATTCTTTTGGACAGCTTGCTGTGCCTTTTGGCCTTCAGAACTGCCTTCAATTGGTTCAAAAGTTCAGTGTAATACCTTGATTTGATGGTGGAACCATTCTGAAGGTAGTCTACTAGCAACACACGCTCCTTATCCCAGAACACAAATGCCATCACCTTAGTGGCCGATTTTTGCACCCTGAACTTCTTTGGAAGAGGAGAACCACTGTGCCAACACTCTTTTGACTGCTCCTTGGTTTCAGGGTCATACAAATAAATCCAGGTCTCATTCATAGTGACCAGTCAATCCAGAAAGTTCTTATCAGTCCAGAAACGCTGACAAATGGACCGGGAAGTTTTCACTTGCATGTTTTTCTGATCTGTTGTCAAACATTTGGGGACCCACTTTACAGAGAGCTTCTTCATGTTCAAATGTTCATGGATAATGACACAAACACGTTCATGAGAAATCCCCATGATATCTGCTATTCCTTTAGATGAAATTCACCAATTCTCCAGTATGAGGTTGTGCGATCTCTGGAAGAACAACCACTCTCGGTCGTCCAGAACCTTCCTCATCATTGGTGCTCATCATTGGCCCATTTTAGATTTGGCAACCCAGTTCTTAACTGTAGAATATGAAGGGCATTGATCCCCCAATGTCTGCAACATATCACCATGAATGTCCTACGTGGACTTTCCTTGCAGAAACAAGAATTTTATCACTCCTCTGCTGTCATTTGCTGTGAATATCACATTAGACTTCGCCATTTTGTTTTTCCACGTGCCTAGATCATTGTCACCATAAGCTACAAACACAAAATTTTGAAAACATATATTAGACACACAAGGCTTTCATGTGATGTAACATTCGTTACCATAGAAACAAAACAAGAACACAAAGCCAAAGACTTATCAGCAACCCCTTGCAAAACTATGTCTCATTTGATTGTAATTGTTAACCAATGTTTATTAATTTATTTACTTTATTTGTATACCGCTTTTCTCAGCTCTCAGGCGGCTCAAAGCGGTGAACAACATCGATACAAAACATCACGAGACAAGTATAGGGCAATTAAAAACAATTGTAACACAAATCATTAACATCAGTATAACAATCATTAGCGCCTCAACAGTAAAATCAGAATCCAGTCTCGTCATCCATTATTCCGTATTTCTATGTTCAATTACACTGTTTAATCAAATGCTTGTTCGAACAGCCAGGTCTTCACTTTCCTCCGGAACGCCAGCAGGGAGGGGGCCGATCTGATATCTGCAGGCAGGGTGTTCCACAGCTGAGGGGCCTCCACTGAGAAGGCCCTGTCTCTCGTCCCCGCCAAGTGCGTTTGTGATGCAGGCGGGACAGAGAGCAGGGCCTCCCCAGATGATCTTAGTGTCCTAGTCGGTTCATAGGAGATGCGTTCGGAGAGGTAAGTAGGGCCAGAACCGTTTAGGGCTGAGTATTTGTAGTACATATTTATTATAATAAAAATTACTTACAGTATATCCAAGAGGCATTGCCTGACTTACCTGCCTAAAGAAGCCTGGCTGAGTGGGTGAGTGGCCAAGGTGCGCATCCTCTCCCTCGGGTGCAACTTCGGACTATGGCAGAGATGCAGCGTTGAGGGGGGAAGGCAAAGGTGCACCCCCGGGCAATCCCGCCCCCTTCAGGGCAAAGTGAACAGCGTCAAAGTGAAAAAGGACAACAATAAACTATGCTCACGAAATGACCGCTAAGGTAAATGACACAATTCAGCACAATCTCACACAAAACAAGGAAATCTAAATACTACTAAATGGAATTGTATGAAAAATCAATTTAACAATGCATTCGGGAACATTTAAATGAAATTGTAAAATATGTGTTGCTTTGGCATCCAACAGATGGTGCTGTTTTTCTTTTAAAAGCATATTTTTACCTGTCACAGGTGTGAAGTGTATATAATAGGTATGTGAAAACATAAAAACATGCACCTAAGTGAATGCTACATTGTGCTCAAATTTCAAAGCAATCAGTGAAGATTTGAGGTTTTGAACAGTCATTTACATTTCTCCTATTACGAACCTACACGACCCCTTCGATCTCCTGGAGAGGCCCTTCTCTCGTTTCCGCCCACATCGCAAGTGCGACTTGTGGGGATGAGAGAGAGGGCCTTCTCCATGGTGGCCCCTGAGCTCTGGAACTTGCTCCCCAGATAAATTAGGCAAGCCCTCGCCCTGGAAGTCTTTAGGAAGTGTCTGAAAACTTGGCTATGCCAGTGTGCCTTCAATGAATGAACAATAATCCCTGATCTTGACCAAACCCTGCATAAAATGTCCTCAGAAGCACTTTATCCTATCTTCTAGTGCAATTAAACTTCACTTTCATCCCTCCGACCCTCTGTCTAGATACACTACATGGCCTGCTTACCCAGTGTTTTAAACTTTTAATCCTTGCAATTCGCCCTGCCCAATTACTGTGACCATAGTTTGTGTGTTTATTTATACTGTTTTTGTATTTTATTAATTTTATTATTTTTTTATTTTGATTATATTTTACTGTTTGTATTTTATATTGTATATTTGCTTTGCTGTACTGTTGGGCTTGGCGTCATGTAAGCCGCCCCGAGTCCCCTTGGGGAGATGGTGGCAGGGTATAAATAACGTATTATTATTATTATTATTATTATTATTATTTATATAGATTGTTATTATTATTATCCTCTCTGAAGCCCATAGCTCAGTCTTCCAATGTCACGATTGAAGTAGAAAAGACAACCAAGGACAGTGTGTTTATTTGTCTTTATTTGAGGATTAGCAGATTGATTTCTGGTCGAGAACAAAAAAAAAATCGAAGGGCCAAAGCCTGGCTCCGCACTGGTCCCATTTCGAAGAACAATTCTCTCTTCTGAAGGAAAATAGCCAGGGTTTTTTGCAGACTCATGCAAGCAAGCGTTTCAAGCCTCATCCAGTGGTCTCCCCAAATTTGGGCCCTTTCATGGAACGGAGAGACATTTAAACAGGCTTCCTTTACAAATCTGAGGTGGGCAAGTTCATCTCATGACTCCGAATAATGTTTAAGAATCCATTGGACCCCCTTAAAATCCTGCAAATACCAGGGGAAGGCAAGAAGTAAATATAAACAGGAAGGTTGCATTTCAAAGCATTGTTTCTCTCACGTTTCAAAGCATCAGGCTCGGTGTGTATGGAAAGGCTCAGTTTCGGTCCCGACGTTAGACTAGGAAAGGGTCTGCAGGGCTTTCTGACTGCACTGCAATGCACAGCAGCCGATGAGGGGGATACTAGAAGATGGAGTCTGCTCCACAGATTCCTTTGCAAATCACTTCTTGTATCTCGATTACTGCTCTTCTGTTCTGCCTGTGTTATATCTACCTTACAGTACAGTATATTTTGGGGGGAAATATATTCAGGGGGGAAAGGTTGGACCCTCAAGTGACCTTCAGGAGTGTAGCAGGCATTTCCAAATATGATTTTATTGACTCCCTGGTTCATTGTAAGCCCAGGACAGACTTTAAAAGGTAACTCTTAGGCCTAAGATCATGGTAAGATGCCTCTAGATGGCATTTTGGGGCAAAAAAATGGGACCTTGACATGTAAAGGGTGTAGCAAAGAGAGTTAATAGTCTCCAACCATTGCTTTCTCTGCTTTGCCCAGAATTCTATTCCAAACCCTGCATTGAGGTCTAAGGAATGGAAGTTGGGGGCATGGAAGAAGTCGCCTGAAAGGTACACATTTCCAGAATGGCTTGGTTGAATTTAAGGCGATCCTCAAAGGCTTGGGAAACAAGTTCTGGTTAATGGCAAACCTGGCAAACTGTGTAGTTTCCCAAAATGCGGAATGAAATGGAGGAATATGGAATGTTGTGACCCCTTTTGCCATCCCGAAACCCTCCAGCAAAACTCCTTGGGAACCAAAACGATCCATGATGACGGCTTCATCTCCCATTGCGGTAAGGAACATATCAAGCGTGGCATTTCCCCTCCATCGTGTCCCTTTCCCACTCGGTTTCCTTTGCTCCTTAAGGGCTACATTCGCTCTTGTTGCTTTGGGGAGGGCTCCATTTATGCTATCCTTTCCAACAGCCTTCGGAGGAAAGGCAACCTCTCTTGAGGGAGAACAAACCCAACAGTTTTCAAAAAATAAGAAAGAGAAAATCAGGGGGGAAAGGTGGCTGGTGCGACGGTGGATCTGTACCTCTTCCGGTCAACGTCTGGCACATCACACCGTGGCCCCCATTATCATCTAAGGGAGAGAAACCAGACGGTTAAGACAACTGTATCCCTCTCTACAACTGCTGTTTCCCACAAAGGAAAATCGCACCTCTTTAATGTATATTTCCCCCCCAAAGTATACCTTCATTAAACCCCTTTGGGGAGGGAGGAAAAAAGGAATGCACAATCTATACACATAATACTAGTGAAAATATGTATGTGTGTGGCTAAGGTGTCCATTTACACAGACAAGCTCCTGCCTCCACAAACAGTCTGTTCCATACCAATGAGGCAAAGCAAAAGCATGCAAGGAAAATAAATGATGATAATAATATATAGTATCAAATCATATAATATAGAATCATAGAATCATAGAATCATAGAATCAAAGAGTTGGAAGAGACCTCATGGGCCATCCAGTCCAACCCCCTTCCAAGAAGCAGGAATATTGCATTCAAATCACCCCTGACAGATGGCCATCCAGCCTCTGCTTAAAAGCTTCCAAAGAAGGAGCTTCCACCACACTCCGGGGCAGAGAGTTCCACTGCTGAACGGCTCTCACAGTCAGGAAGTTCTTCCTAATGTTCAGATGGAATCTCCTCTCTTGTAGTTTGAAGCCATTGTTCCGCGTCCTAGTCTCCAAGGAAGCAGAAAACAAGCTTGCTCCCTCCTCCCTGTGGCTTCCTCTCACATATTTATACATGGCTATCATATCTCCTCTCAGCCTTCTCTTCTTCAGGCTAAACATGCCCAGTTCCCTAAGCCGCTCCTCATAGGGCTTGTTCTCCAGACCCTTGATCATTTTAGTCGCCCTCCTATGGACACATTCCAGCTTGTCAATATCTCTCTTGAATTGTGGTGCCCAGAATTGGACACAATATTCCAGATGTGGTCTAACTAAAGCAGAATAGAGGGGTAGCATTACTTCCTTAGATCTAGACACTATGCTCCTATTGATGCATGCCAAAATCCCATTGGCTTTTTTTGCCGCCACATCACATTGTTGGCTCATGTTTAACTTGTTGTCCACGAGGACTCCAAGATCTTTTTCACACGTACTGCTCTCGAGCCAGGCCTCCCCCATTCTGTATCTTTGCATTTCATTTTTTCTGCCTAAGTGGAGTATCTTGCATTTGTCACTGTTGAACTTCATTTTGTTAGTTTTGGCCCATCTCTCTAATCTGTCAAGATCGTTTTGAATTCTGCTCCTGTCCTCTGGACTATTGGCTATCCCTCCCAATTTGGTGTCGTCTGCAAACTTGATGATCCTGCCTTCTAGCCCTTCATCTAAGTCATTAATAAAGATGTTGAACAGGACCGGGCCCAGGACGGAACCCTGCGGCACTCCGCTCGTCACTTCTTTCCAGGATGAAGAGGAAGCATTAGTGAGCACTCTCTGTGTTCGTCCACTTAACCAATTACAGATCCACCTCATCGTAGTTTATATAATATATTATATAATATAATATACTAGTTGTCCCCTGCCACGCGTTGCTGTGGCCCAGTCTGTTGATTTGGAAAATAAAGTAATGAGAAAGTGTCGGTTTCTAATATATGTAATTCCTTTCTGCTTGTGGGTAAACAGTATTTCTTGCTGTTTCTTTGTCAGTGTTGATGTGGAGAGTGTCTGGTTTGCCCACCCTGAAACATGCAACGTATCATTGTCCTTCTTTAAGGGTCCCTTTCAAATCTATGATACTATATCTCTGTGTGAATCATCTCTCTCTCTCTCTCTCTCTGGCTGGATGGCTCTTTGTCAGGAGGACTCTGATTACGTTTTCTTGCCCTGATGAAGAGAGTTGGATTGGATGGCCTTAAGTATTTTCTGTTGGTCATGGGGGTTCTGTGTGGGAAGTCTGCCCCATTTCTGTCGTTCGTGGGGTTCAGAATGCTCTTTGATTGTAGGTGAATCCCAGTGACTACAACTCCCAAATGTCAAGGTCAATTTCCCCAAAACTCCATCTGTGTTCATATTTGGGCTTATTGCGTGCTTGTGCCAAGTTTCGTCCAGATCCATCATTGTTTGAGTCCACAGTGCTCTCTGGATGTAGGTGAACTACAACTCCCAAACTCAAGGTCAATGCCCACCAAACCCTTCCAATATTTTCTGTCGGTCATGGGAGTTCTGTGCGCCAAGTTTGGTTCAATTCCATTGTTGATGGAGTTCAGAATGCTCTTTGATTGTAGGTGAACTCTAAATCCCAGCAACTACAACTCCCAAATGACAAAATCATATTTTTTGAGTGATGGTCACTCCTTGTGTTGTGAGATGTTTTGTTGCCAAATTGGGTGTGATTTCGTTCATTGGTTCTTTTGTTTTTAAGGTACTCATTATGCACTGAGTATTTATATATAGATAGATAATATAATATAATATAAGATAATATAAATATATAATATCATATATAATAATATACATTATACTATAATATAATATAATATTTATTATTATTATTATTATTATTATTATTATTATCAGAGTCTTAATGGCCATCTATGGGGGGGGGGGGAATCAGATGGTGCCTTTCTGCCTAACAGAATAGGGTTGGACTGGATGGCCCTACAGGTCTGTTCCAACTAGAAATCTGTGGTTCTATTATTATTATCTATCTAAACACATAATAAAAGTGAAAATATGTACATGTGTGGCTGGGGTGTCCATTTACACAAAGAGCTATAGCTTCCACTACTCAGGAGACACCAATGGCTCTCTCTCCAATGACATTGCAGGTTATAGTGAGCGCCATGAACATGTCCAAGGGCCACGCCAATGTCCTGCACAAACACCACACTGCCCACCACCCACGTGAAGGCTTTCAAATGTGGATAATTTCATCGTAGATTTTCTGTTTATCTTCCACCACAGACATCTCAGTGTTACTTACTCTCTCCATTGGCGTGGAATTTGCATGACCCCGCCCACTACCTCTCCCTTGACCCTTTCCTATTCTTTTTTATGGCACATAGCAAACAGAGGAATTGATCAGCAACTAAACATACTAGAGGGGGTTGGGGGGAATTCACCATGATTTATAGGAGTTGTAGATACTGGGATGGGTTTGAGGGGACTAATAATAATAACTTTATTTTTATACCCCACCACCATCTCCCCTAGGGGACTCGGGTTACAAAGGGCAAGCCCACAATTACAGATAAAAACAAAGACACAGTTAAAATCACTCAATAAAAAATAATAAAACATAAGTCAATCAAAAAACAATCCTAAAACAGCATAATAAACAATAGGCTGAGATAAGGATCATAGTTGAGTTCAAGCTCAATGAGTGCAAATTATTCCTAAGGAGCCAATGGAAAGTGTGGAAATTAGTTGAACAGGGGCTAGGGAAAACCGTTGGCGAGAGTGTCGAGGAAGTCAATCAATGGGCCAAAATAAAGTGCAGAACTTAAAGTAGCGACAGGATGGTTCAATTGTGAACTGCCTAGTGGGAGTTGTAGTTTACCCTACAGCCAGAGAACACACTGAACCCCACTGATGATGCATCTAGTGCAAACTTGCCCAACATAGCAAACTTTGAGTACTGATGGAGTTTCTCAGGGTTAACTTGGCATGATAGAAGTCATAGTTCACCCACAACCTTATGCATTTTGTACAATTAAAAATTGACTTTTTCAAATTGCCCGGGCCACCCCGGGGACTCAAGCTAGTAAAGAATACAATACAAAAGAATACTAATAATGATACAATATAATAATTGCTTGTTATACATTAATTATAATATTACTACAGTAGAGTCTCGCTTATCCAACATAAATGGGTCGGCAGAACGTAGGATAAGCGAAAATGTCGGATGATAAGGAGGGATTAAGGAAAAGTCTATTAAACGTCAAAGTATGTTATGATTTTACAAATTAAGCACCAAAACATCATGTTTTACAATAAATCAACAGAAAAAGGAGTTCAGTACACAGTAGTGTTATGTAGTAATTACTGCATTTACGAATTTAGTACCAAAACATCGCAATGTATTGAAACAACTGTGGATCCGGGCAGGAGGCAGACTGCGTTGGATAATACGGAACATTGGATGAGCGAAAGTTGGATAAACGAGACTCTATTGACATAATATTGCAGTAGTGTACAATATAGTAATATATAATACTAATATTGCGCTATGCTAAGGTGAAGGTAAACATTTTCCCTGACATTAAGTCTAGTCGAGTCCGACTCTGGGGGGTGGTTCTCATTTTCATTTCCAAGTCAAAGAGCTGGCGCTGTCCATAGACACCTCCAAGATCATGTGGCTGGCATGACTGAATGGAGCGCCGTGACCTTCCCGCCAGAGCTGTACCTATTGATCTACTTACATTTGCATGTTTTCGAACTGCTAGGTTGGCAGAAACTGGGGCTAACAGCAGGAGCTCACCCCGCTCCCCGGATTCAAACCTGCGACCTTTCAGTTAGCAAGTTCAGCAGCTCAGTGGTTTAACCCACTGCGCCACCTGCATATACATATAACTTGTCGCTCTGAGTCCCCTTCGGGATGAGAGAGGGTGGGGTATAAATATTGTAATTCAATACACAATAAATAAAGAAGGGAAGGGGGGAAAAGAAAGAAGGAGGAAGACAGAATAGAAGGAAAGAAAAAGGAGAACAAAAAAAACCCCAAAGTAACAATAAAGAAGGGAAGAAAGAAAAGAGGAAGATTGAATGGAAGGAAGGAAGGAAGAAGGAAAGAACAAAAAGGAAGGAAGAAAAGGAAGAAAGAAATGAAAGAAGGAAAGGAGAAGGACTGAATGGAAGGATGAAGGAAAGAACAAAAAAAAGAACAAAGGAACAATAAAGAAGGGAAGGAAAAAAGAAATGAAAGAAGGAAGGGGAAAGGCACAGTGGAAGGAAGAAGGGAAAAGAAAGATTTGGAAGGAGACTGAAAGGAAGATAGAGAATGGAAGGAAAGAAAAGAGACCAAAAAAAAAAAGGAATGGAGGGAAGGAAACAAAAGAAGAAAGGAGCAAAAAGGAAGGCGACACAGAAAAGAAAAGGAATGAGAAAGGAAAGTGGTAAAAAGAATGGAAGGAAGTGAAAAGAAAAATTGGGAGGAAGGACTGAACGTAAGTCCGTATATACTCGAGTATAAGCCAACCCAAATATACGCCGAGGCACTTAATTTTACCACAAAAAACTGGGAAAATATGTTGACTCGAGTATAAGTCGAGGATGGGAAATGCAGCAGCTACTAGTAAATTTCAAAATAAAAACAGATACCAATAAAATTACATTAATTGAGACATCAGTAGATTAAATGTTTTTGAATATTTTCATAAAACTGTAATTTAAGGTAAGACTGTCCAACTCTGATTAAACCAATATTCTAACCTTCTTCAATATAAATCTGCTTACATATCCTTCCAATAATGATGTACAATGTTTTAAAATGATTTTATTGTGAATTGTAATTTTTATGGTATTAAGTAATTAATTAATTAACTGTTAAATTTTACTGATGATGTTGTACAATGTTTTAAAATGATTTTATTGTGAATTGTAATTTTTATGGTATTTATGCTGTTAGCATCCTCTGATGCTCATGTGAGGCCACGCTGAGTCCCCCTTGTGGGGAGAAGGGCGGGATATAAATATATTAAATAAATAAATAATAGAGTAAAATAATAAATGTAATAAAATAATAATAATAGAGTAAAATAATGTAAATGTAATAATAACAGTAATAATAGAGTAAAAATAAATGTAATAATAATAGTAGAGTAAAATAATAAATGTAATAATAATAGTAATAAAGAGAGTAAAATAATAAATATAATATAATAATAATGATAGAAATAATGTAAATGTAATAATAGGGTAAAATAAATGTAATAATAATACAGTAAAATAATGTAATAACAATAAATAAAGTAAAATAATAAATGTAATAACAATAATAAAGTAAAATAATAAATATACTAATAATAAATAGAGTAAAAGAATAAATGTAATATTAACAATAATATAGTAAAAGAATAAATGTAATAAAATAGCAATAGAGTAAAATAATGTAAATCTAATAACACTAATAATAAAGTAAAATAACAAATGTAATAACAAATGTAATAATAATGAATAGAGTAAAAGAATAAATGTAATAATAATAATAATAATAATAATAGAGTAAAAGAATAAATGTAATAATAGTAATAAAGAGAGTAAAATAATAAATATAATAAAATAATAATGATAGAGTGAAATAATGTAAATGTAATAATAGGGTAAAATTAATGTAATAATAATAATAAATTAGAGTAAAATAATGTAATAACAATAAATAAAGTAAACTAATAAATGTAATAACAATAATAAAGTAAAATAATAATTATACTAATAATAAATAGAGTAAAAGAATAAATGTAATATTAACAATAATAGAGTAAAAGAATAAATGTAATAAAATAACAATAGAGTAAAAGAATGTAAATCTAATAACACTAATAATAAAGTAAAATAACAAATGTAATAACAAATGTAATAATAATGAATAGAGTAAAAGAATAAATGTAACAATAAAAATAGAGTAAAATAATAAATGTAATAAAATAATAATAGAGTAAAATAATGTAAATGTAATAATAACAACAACAACAACAACAGAGTAAAATAATAAATAATTTGACTGAAGTATAAGCCGAGGAGCGCTTTTTCAGCCAATAAAAAACTTGGCTTATACTGACTATATATGGTAGATAGAGTATGGAAGGAAAAAGAGAAAAGAAGGAAGGAAGGTAAGAAATATACAGGAAGGAAGGAATGGAAGAAAGGAAGGCCGGGCTGTACAACAAGTTGCATATCTTTATGGGGGACCCTCACCGCCGCAGGTTCCTGGACTCAAAGACGGTGTCCTCATCGCTCTCCAGGGAGGCCATCTCCATGGGGTCTTCGGCATTGGACAGAAGGCCGTATTTTTTGCGGGGAGGCGTCCGCGTCCTGAAAAAAAAGAAGGATCGCATTTGCCATCAGTGACTGCACAGGCCAGGATCTGACCCAGAGAAGCGAAAAACAACTTAAGAGGAGGAAATGCTGAAGAGATAGAAACAAATGTGGCATCTACACTGGGTTTTAACCTCACTTTAACTGTTTGCAAGATCTCGGGCCTCCTCTGCTTAAGGGAGTGGGCGCCTCATCAAAGAATGACTCCCAGAATCCACAGAGCACTAGAGCCAGGGCAGTTCAAGTGAGTGGGATCAAACTGCAACAGTACCACAGTGTAGAAGCCACAGTTCTGTTTATCACTTTCTGCCACATTCCGTCCTGTTTCACATACAAGGGATAAAAAAAATATTTTTTTTACAGAAATACATTTTAATACGTTTATTTATAGATATTTTGCAATGTTTATGTGTTTTAATTATGCTGTAACTTGCCTCGAGCCATAAGGAGAGATGGGTAAGAAATACTATTATTCCTGTGTTGTGGCCAGAATCACTAGGTTGTTGTGTGTTTTCTGGGCTGTCTGGCCATGTTTCAGAAGCATTCTCTCCTGACACTTATCGTGTCAGGAGAGAACCAAAACAGTTGTATTGCATTAAAAACAAACAAACAAACAAACAAAACACAAAGTTTGCAGACTTGGTATTCTATTAAATGTCCTTTGACCAGTATCTGGCCACTTGGAGTGCCTCTGGTGTTGCTGTAAGAAGGTCCTCCATTGTGCATGTAGCAGGGCTCGGGTTGCATTGCAGTAGGTGGTCTGTGGTTTGCTCTTCTCAGCACTCGCATATTGTGGACTCCACTTTGTAGCCCCATTTCATTAGGTTGGTTCTGCATCTTGTGATGCCAGAGCGCAGTCTGTTCAGCGCCTTCCATGTCGCCCAGTTTTCTGTGTGCCCAGGGGGGAGTCTCTCATTTGGTATCAGCCATTGATTGAGGTGATGGGTTTGAGCCTGCCACTTTTGGACTCTCGCTTGCTGAGGTGTTCCAGCAAGTGTCTCTGTAGATCTTAGAAAACTATTTCATGATTTAAGTCGTTGGCGTGCTGGCTGATACCCAAACAGGGGGTGGGCCGGAGATATCACTGCTTTGGTACTTTCACTATTGGAGGCCTGGTTTGACAAAGACAGTGCTTCCATATTATGCATGTGGTCTTTCCGCTACTAAGACCATTCCTGGAACTTTTGGTCGTTTCTGTTGTTTATCTCTGTGTGTTTCTTGGACACACAGCACATCACATTTCTTATCTCGGCACAGTTCATAGAGCAGTTGTTCTTTGGCAGCTGACATGCCTGCAATGTTGATTGAGATTTTTGTCATGGTTGGTCCTGAAAAGGTCCATTGGGTGGTTTGGTTGCATGCTGCAAGTCGCTTCTGGTCACTTCCGGAGTGAGAGAATTAGCTGTCTACAAAGATGTGCCCATGGGGCACCCGGATGTCTTGCAATCCTGAGGGGAGGCTTCTCTCATGTCCCCCATAGATGTGGGTGAAACATCAGGAGATAATGCTTCTGAAACACGGCCAGACAGCCCAGAAAACTCACAGAAACTCAGTGATTCTGGCCATGAAAGCCTTCAACAACTCCTCTCTCTCTCTCTCTTATCTATCTATCTATCTATCTATCTATCTATCTCATTCTCTATGTGTCATCTCTCTCTATCCTATCATCTCTCTCTCCCATCATGATCATGATCATCTTTCTCTTTCACCTGTTTTATCAATCATATCAATCAATCATATGTATCATATCTATCGGGGGACATGAGAGAAGCCTCCTCGCAGGATTGCAAGACATCTAGGCGTCCCCTGGGCTTTTCATCTCAAGAACAGAAAAGCATCCCAAGCTCTGAGAATTACCTGAGAAGGAATCCCACTGGAGCATTGCAACGCACCCAAATACCTGGGAGACACTCTGGACCGTGGTCTTACCTACAAGAAGCACTGCCTGAACATCAAGCAAAAAGTGGGTGCTAGAAACAATATCACACGAAAGCTGACTGGCACAACCTGGGGATCACAACTAGACACAGTGAAGACATCTGCCCTTGCGCTATGCTACTCTGCTGCTGAGTACGCATGCCCAGTGTAGAACACATCTCACCACACTAAAACAGTAGAAGTGGCTCTTAATGAGGCATGCCACATTATCACGGGGTGTCTGCGCCCTACACCACTGGAGAAATTACACTGTCTAGCCGGTATTGCACCACCTGACATCCGCCGGGAAGATGCAGCCAATAGTGAAAGGACCAAGGCAGAAACATCTCCAGCTCATCCCTTGTTTGGGTATCAGCCAGCACGTCAACGACTTAGTTTTCTAAGATCTACAGAGACACTCGCTGGAATACCCCAGCAAGCGAGAGTCCAAGAGTGGCAGGCTCAAACCCAGAACCTCAACCAATGGCTGATACCTAATGAAAGACTCCCCCCTGGGTACACAGAAGACTGGGCGACTTGGAAGGAGCTGAACAGACTGCGCTCTGGTACCACGAGATGCAGAGCCAACCTTAAGAAATGGGACTACAAAGTGGAATCCACAACATGCGAGTGTGGAGAAGAGCAAACCACTGACCACCTGCTGCAATGCACCCTGAGCCCTGCCACATGCACAATGGAGGACCTTTTGCGGCAACACCAGAGGCACTCCAAGTGGCCAGATACTGGTCAAAGGACATTTAATCAACTACCAAACTCGCAAATTTTATATTTTGTCTGTTTGTTTGTTTTGTTCTGTTAAAAATGTAATACAATTGACTGGTTGCCCTGACACGATAAATAAATAAATAAATAAAATCATGTCTATCAGCTCTATTATATCTCACTTTCTATCATCTCTCTCTCCTATCTATCTATCTATCTATCTATCTATCATCTCTTACTTACTTAGGTGATCCCTTGTTGTCCGAGTAGGATTGTCTTCCAAGATCAGTGTACTGATGGGTCTGTAGGTGACTGTAGAGCCCTATTCTTGATCTGCACGTTCTCCCGCAGTGAGGGCATTGGTTTCCAGGTGGAAAGTGGTCTCAGTCGGGGTTGGCTTGACGTGCCTTCCTCTTGGCACATTTCTTTCTTTCGCCCTCCGTTCGTGCCTCTTCAAATTCTACAGCACTGCTGGTCACAGCTGACCTCCAGCTGGAGCACTCAAGGGCCAGGGCTTCCCAGTTCTCAGTGTCTATGCCAGAGTTTTTAAGGTTGGCTTTGAGCCCATCTTTAAATCTCTTTTCGTGTCTTCCAACATTCCGTTTTCCGTTCTTGAGTTCGGAATAGAGCAACTGCTTTGGGAGACGGTGGTCGGGCGTCCGGACAATGTGGCCGGTCCAGCGGAGTTGATGGCGGAGGACCATCGGTTCAGTGATGGTGGTCTTTGTGTCTTCCAGCACACTGACATTTGTCCACTTGTCTTCCCAAGAGATTTGCAGGATTTTCCGGAGGCAGCGCTGATGGAATCGTTCCAGGAGTTGCACGTGACGTCTGTAGACTGTTCACATCTCGCAACCATATAGCAGGGTTGGGAGGACAATAGCTTTATAAACAAGCACCTTGGTATCCCTACAGATTTCCTACTCCTCAAACATTCTCTGCTTCATTCGGAAAAAATGTTGTATTCGCAGAACTCAGGCGGTGTTGTATTTCTTTGGTGGAGAGGTGGCTGCCAAGGTAGCGGAAATGGTCAACATTTTCTAATGTTACACCAATAAGGTGTATTTCTGGCATTGGAGAGGGATTGGCTGGTGAGTGCTGGAAGAGCACTTTGGTTTTCCCGATGTTCAATGACAGGCCAAGCTTCTCGTATGCTTCTGCAAAGGTGTTTAGAGTGGCTTTTAGGTCCTTGGAATGCGCACAGATGACATCTCTTATCATCTTTCTCTCTCATAACTTTTCTGTTACCTCTATCTATCACTTTCTCTCTCATCTCTATCAATCATATCTATCAATCTATTATATCTAGAGTATCTTGTTGTGAGGTCTGTTGCAAACTAGGCAAGTGGGGTTTATATGTCTATGGAATAATGTCCAGGGGGGAGAAAGAACTCTTGTTTGCTGGAGGCAACTGTGAATGTTGCAACAGGCCAGCTTTATTAGCACTGAAAGGCCTTGCAGCTTCAAAGCCTAGTTGCTTCCTGCCTGACGGAATCCTTTGTTGGAGGGTGTTAGCTGGCCCTGCCCCCCAGCAGCATAGCCCCACCCACTGAGTGCATGGCCCCGCTCACTTTAGCATATCCTAGTGGGTGAGTGGCCCCGCCCACGGCCGCATAGCCACGTCCACTGAAGGTGTGGCCCGGGATTTATTTATCGTGTCAGTGCAACCAGTTGATTATATTACATTTCTAACAGAACAAAACAAGCAAACAGACAAATACAAAATTTGCGAGTTTGGTAGTTGATTAAATGTCCTTTGACCAGTATCTGACCACTTGGAGTGCTTCTGGTGTTGCCGCAAGGAGGTCCTCCATTGTGCATGTGGCAGGGCTCAGGTTGCATTGCAGCAGGTGGTCAGTGGTTTGCTCTTCTCCACACTCACATGTCGAGGATTCCACTTTGTAGCCCCATTTCTGAAGGTTTGCTCTGCATCTCGTGGTGACAGAGCGCAGTCTGTTCAGCACCTTCCAAGTCGCCCAGTTTTCTGTGTGCCCAGGGGGGAGTCTCTAATTTGGTATCAGCCATTGGTTGAGGTTCTGGGTTTGAGCCTGCCACTTTTGGACTCTGGCTTGCTGAGGTGTTCCAGCAAGTGTCTCTGTAGATCTTAGAAAACTATTTCTAGATTTAAGTCGTTGACGTGCTGGCTGATACCCAAACAAGGGATGAGCTGGAGATGTCTCTGCCTTGGTCCTTTCACTATTGGCTGCTACTTCTCGGTGGATGTCAGGTGGGGCAATACCGGCTAAGCAGTGTAATTTCTCCAGTGGTGTAGGGCGTAGGCACCCCGTGATAATGTGGAATGTCTCATTAAGAGCCACATCCACTGTTTTAACGTGGTGAGATGTGTTCCACACTGGGCATGCGTACTCAGCAGCAGAGTAGCACAGCGCAAGGGTAGATGTCTTCACTGTATCTGGTTGTGATCCCCAGGTTGTGCCAGTCAGCTTTCGTATGATATTGTTTCTAGCACCCACTTTTTGCTTGATGTTCAGGCAGTGCTTCTTGTAGGTAAGAGCACGGTCCAGAGTGACTCCCAGGTATTTGGGTATGTTGCAATGCTCCAGTGGGATTCCTTCCCAGGTGATCTTCAGAGCTCGGGATGCTTGTCTGTTCTTGAGATGAAAGGCACATGTCTGTGTTTTAGATGGGTTGGGGATCAGCTGGTTTTCCCTGTAGTAGGCAGTAAGAGCACCTAGAGCAGGGGTCCTCAAACTAAGGCCCGGGGGCCGGATGCGGCCCTCCAAGGTCATTTACCCGGCCCTCGCTCAGGGTCAACCTAAGTATGAAACTATTTGAAAGCACACAATAACAACAACAATCCTATCTCATCAGCCAAAAGCAGGCCCACACTTTCCATTGAAATACTAATAAGTTTATATTTGTTAAAATTATTCTTAATTTTAATTATTGTATTGTTTTTAAAATGTTTTTGCACTATAAATAAGATATGTGCAGTGTGCATAGGAATTCATTCGTACTTTTTTTTAATTATAATCTGGCCCGCCAACAGTTTGAGGGACTGTGACCTGGCCCTCTGCTTAAAAAGTTTGTGGACCCCTGACCTAGAGCTTCGGAGAGCTTCTGTTCTACCATCTCAAAGCTCCCTGCTTGAGCAGTAATGGCATGATCATCAGCATAGATGAAGCTCTCTGTCCCTTCTGGCAGTGGAGACTTCTCTCATGTCCCCCCCCCCAACCGGATAGACCTACTAGGCGCGTGGCCCCGCCTCCAGCAGCATAGCCCCGCCCACTGAGCGCGCGGCCCCGCCCCAGCAGCATAGACCAAATGAGCGTATGGTCCCGAGCCCAGCAGCATAGCCCCGCCCACTGAGCGCGTAGCCCTGCCCCAGCAACATAGACCTGAGGGCGTGGCCCCGCCCACTGAGTCGTGACCCGCCCCAACTTCATAGACCTACTTAGCGCGTGCCCCGAAGCCCCGCCCACTGTACGCGTAGCTCCGCCCAAGTAGCATAGACCTACTGAGCGCATGGCTCCTCCCCCAAGCAGCATAGCCACACCCACTGAGCACGTGGCCCTTCCCCAGCAACACAGAGAAACAGAGACACGCCCACTAGGGGGCGTGACCCACCCCAACTTCATAGACATACTTAGCGCGAAGCCCCGCCTACTGTAAACGTGGCCCCGCCCCAGCAGTATAGACCAACTGTGCACGTGTTCCCGCCCCCAGCAGCATAGCCACGCCCACAGCGCGTGCCCCCGGCCACTGAGCGCGTGCCCCCGCCCACTGAGCGCCCCTTCCTCACCGCAGCGCGCGGCCCCCGAGGTAGTAGAGCAGCCCGATGCCGGCCAGGACGGCGATGACGTAGAGCGCGCGGTGGAGCGCCGAGAGCCTCAGCCGCGAAGGCGGTGACGTCAGCGAGGACCCGGATGTGGCCGGCGTCGAGAGCGCGGTGGGCGCCGGCCCCGCCTGCCCACCTCCCGAAGTCTCGTTCGAGGCCTCTCCCGCCGCGGCTGCCACCAACGCCAGAGCCAGGAACAGCGCTTCTACTGCCGCCGCCATTCGGGAAACCAAAAACCCAGAAAGCGGCCTCCTGCGGAGGAAGTGGCGGCGGGGACACTTTGGGAATGGACCGACTTCCGGTTGTGGGCTCACCATAGAGTGGCGGCGGCTAGAGCAGATGGGAAGCTTCCTTAGTGCGGCTATAGAAAGGAGGCCTACAGAGATGGAGCGTTTTAGGTACCCTGCGTGCGTGCGGCCTCTAGAGGGCGCCCTTGTAGAAAAATACGCGCGTCAGTGAGGGCCGGCCTGGGCAAACTTGGGCCCTCCAGGTGTTTTGGACTTCAACTCCCACAATTCCTAACAGCCTCAGGCCCTTTCCTTCCCCCCTTTAGCCGCTGTCAGGAATTGTGGGAGTTGCAGTCCAAAACACCTGGAGGGCCCAAGTTTGTGCATGCCTGACCTATGGCTCACCAGGTGCTGGACTACAACTCCTGCCTGCCTCATCATTACAGCTGATGGGAGTTGTGATACAAGGCTGCTGAGTGTTAAGTTTCATCCCTGCACTGCACAAGTCTTTGTTTCATCAAGTTTCTAGTCCCCAATGAGTAGCTAGACTAGAGGCAGGGCCAAGCTTGGGGATTCCTTTCCCCACCTTCCTGGGCATGGATTGCTGTGAGTTTTCCGGGCTGTCTGGCCATGTTCCAGAAGCATTCTCTCCTGACGTTTGGCCCACATCTATGGCACGCATTCTCAGGTTGTGAGGCCTGTTGCAAATGAGGCAAGTGGGATTTATATATCTGTGGAATAATGTCCAGGGCGAGGGAAAGAAGTCTTGTCTGTTTGAGGCAAATGTGAATGTTGCATTTGACCATCTTGATTAGCATTGAATGTCCTTGCAGCTTCAAAGCCTGGCTGATTCCTACCTGGGGGAATGATGAAATGCTGGACCACTTTTAACAACCACCATGTGAGGTTTATATATCTGTGGGATAATGTCCAGGGTGGGAGAAAGAACTCTTGTCTGCTGAGACAAGTGTAAATCGGCCAGGGGTGGGCTGGTTGATTGGTTTGTGTTGATCATTAATACATCATTGGAGCAGGGGATTTTTCCATCTCAACTAAAACAGGCTGTGGTTCGACCACTCCTGAAAAAGGCCTTCCTTGACTCCACGGTGTTGAACAGTTACAGACCAATCTCCAACCTCCCTTTTTTGGGCAAGGTGCTGGAGCGGGTGGTCGCCTCCCAGCTCCAGGGCTTTCTGGACATCAATTACCTGGACCAGTCACAGTCTGGTTTCAGGCCTGGCCATGGCACCGAGACAGCTTTGGTCACCTTGGTGGATGACCTCCGTAGGGAACTGGACAGGGGGAGTGTGACTCTGTTGGTTCTCTTGGCTCTCTCAGCGGCTTTCGATACCATAGATCATCGTATCCTTTTGGGACGACTCTCTGGGATGGGCCTTGGGGTTCTGTTGTGGCTCCAATCCTTCCTGGAGGATCATTCCCAGATGGTGAAGCTGGGAGACGCCTGCTCAGACCCCTGGCCTTTGACCTGTGGGGTCCCGCAAGGCTCCATTCTGTCTCCCATGCTTTTTAACATCTACATAAAACAGCTGGGAGAGGTCATCTGGAGTTTTGGAGTTGGGTGCTATCTCTATGCAGATGACACGCAACTCTACTACTCTTTTCCACCTAATTCCAAGGAAGCCCCTCGGGTGCTGGATGAGTGTCTGGCCACTGTGGCTGTCTGGATGAGGAGGAACAAGCTGAAGATCAGTCACGACAAGACAGAGGTCCTCTTGGTCGATCGTAAACCGGATCAGGGTATAGGGTGGCAACCTGTGTTGGAAGGGGTTGCACTCCCCCTGAAGTCACAGGTCCGCAGTTTGGGCGTCCTCCTCGACTCATCACTTACGCTTGAAGCTCAGGCGTCGACGGTGGCTGGGAGGGCCTTCGCACAATTAAGACTTGTGCGCCAACTGCGACTGTACCTCGTGAAGGCGGATCTGGCCAGAGTGGTCCATGCCTTAGTCACCTCCAGATTAGACTACTGTAATGCACTCTACGTGGGGCTGCCCTTGAAAATAGCCCGGAAATTCCAACTGGTTCAATGGGCAGCGGCCAGATTGTTAACTGGTGCTCCTTACAGAGAGAGATCAACCCTTCTGTTTAAGGAGCTCCATTGGCTGCTGTTAATTTTCCGGTCCCAATACAAGGTGCAGGTGCTTACCTACAAAACCCTAAACGGTTTGGGACCTGCCTACCTGCGTGACCGCATTTCGGTGTACGAACCCACACGATCTCTTCGATCTTCCGGAGATGCCCTGCACTCGATCCCACCTGCATCACAAGCGCGATAGGTGGGGACAAGGGACAGGGCCTTCTCTGTGGTGGCTCCTCGACTCTGGAACTCACTCCCCAAGGATATCAGGCAGGCCCCAATGTGGGCATTCTTTAGGAAAACGTGGCTGTTTCAGTGTGCCTTCTCAGAATAGGAAACTACAAGCACTTTGTCCTAAATGCACTTTACTAGAGATCTAGGTCTGTCCGCATGCCCTACCTATTCGCCAAAATACCTATCCATTTTTACCCGGTCATGCCCAGCTTTTTAAATTTTTTAACCATTACATCTGGCCCTGGCATTGGTTTTAATTGTGTCGTGTTTATTGCTAATGTTTACTGTTTGATTTTTATTTACTGCTGTTTTGTTGTTGTCTTTTATTGTTGTATTGGTCTCGGCCTATTGTAAGCCGCACCGAATCCTTTGGGAGATGGTAGCGGGGTATAAATAAAGGTTTATTATTATTATTATTATAAATGTTGAAATTGTCCAGCTTGATTAGCACTGAATAGCCTTGCAGCTTCAAAGTCTGGCTGCTTTCTGCCTGGGGGAATTGTGAAAAGCTCGACCACTCTTAACAACCACCATGTGAGGTTTATATATCTGTGGGATAATGTCCAGGATGGCAGAAAGAACTCTTGTCTGCTTGAAACAAGTGTAAATGTTGCAATTGGCCAGCTTGATTAGCACCAAATAGCCTTGCAGCTTCAAATCCTGGCTGATTCCTACCTGGGGGAATGATGAAATGCTGGACCACTCCTAACCACCATGTGAGGTTTATATATCTGTGGGATAATGTCCCGGGTGGGAGAAAGAACTCTTGTCTGCTTGAGACAAGTGTAAATGTTGCAACTGGCCAGCTTGATTAGCACTGAATAGCCTTGCAGCTTAAGCCTGGCTGCTTTCTGCCTGGGGGAATTGTGAAATGCTCGACCACTCTAACAACCATCATGTGGGGTTTATATATCTGTGGAATGATGTTCAGGGTGGGATAAAGACCCTCAGCCACAAAAACGAAGTTTCTGAAGTAAATCTACTTTCAAAATATGAACCACTCAATTAAACAAGAAATAACTCTTGTGAAACCAGGAACAGAAAAAATGACAAATTTGGTTACATAGTGTAGTTTAGGCTCCAGCTTTCCTACCTCAAAAACGTAGTTGTTTTGTTTGTTTTCAAATACACATTTGAAACTTTTAAGCTAGACTGCTGCTCTAATTGCTTCCACACACAAATGCTTGATTGGTTGCTGATCCCCCTTCATCCTTCCTGCTTTAACTGTCTTGTGTCCATATTTTGATATTTCTTTTAAAAGACCAAAAGAAATGTGTCGTTTTTTGCCCCAACGTTTGCATTGCAAATATACATTTCTGACCTACATGCGATTAGGAAGATAGGAGTCCGTTTGCTCCAAAAGTATGCAGTTGGACCCATTTCCCAGGACAGGGAAACCGAGTCCTTCCCTCAAAACACCTTGTAAAAGAATCCAGAGCAGTTTTGGTACTATTCTCTGTAGCTTTTCTTGAAAAAAAAATCATGTATGATCCTGATGTTGAACATGAATTTGGGAGGATCCAGAACACCTGGTGAGACAGCAAGCACCAAGGAAGATTTTTCTCTAATTTTCCAAATAAGGTCTCACCAAGTTGAAGGAAAGCCACCAAAGTGTTTATTTCATTCCAGCTGGAACGGATGACGACTGCATGAGTGATTTGATTTTGCTTTTCCTTTATGGCAGAAGGAGGTTGGACTGGATGGCCCTTGGAGGTCTCTTCCAACCCCAGGATACTATTATTATTATTATTATTATTATTATTATTATTGAGAGTCTGAATGACCATCTGTCACGAGTGCTTTGATTGTGCTTTTCCCTTATGGCAGTAGGAGATGGGAGGAGATTCCATCTGAACATGAGGAAGAACTTCCTGACTGTGAGAGCAGTTCAGCAGTGAAACTCTCTGCCCCGAAGCGTGGTGGAGGCTCCTTCTTTGGAAGCTTTTAAACAGAGGCTGGATGGCCATCTGTCAGGGGTGATTTGAATGCAACATTCCTGCTTCTTGGCAGGGGGTTGGACTGGATGGCCCATGAGGTCTCTTCCAACTCTTTGATTCTATGAGGTCTCTTGCAACTCTAGGATTCTATTATTATTATTATTACTAAGGAGAGTCTGAATGACCTTCTGTCACAAGTGCTTTGATTGTGCTTTTCACTTATGGCAGGAGGAGGTTGGACTGGATGGCCCTTGGAGGTCTCTTCCAACCCCAGGATATTATTATTATTATTATTATTATTATTATTATTATTATTATTATTATTAAGGAGAGTCTGAATGACCATCTGTCACGAGTGCTTTGATTGTGATTTTCCTTTATGGCAGGAGGAGGTTGGACTGGATGGCCCTTGGAGGTCTCTTGCAACCCTACGATTCTATTATTACTATTATTATTATTGACACAAAAGCACAGTTTGTCACAGCAAACAAGATCCATATGTTGGTTTTTGTATCACAAGTCGAACACTTCCCAAGCGTCTAGGACTGTATGATGTATTTTCGAATGATGCGCGCAGATCCAAGTCAGGTGGCCTTTTGCAGTTGACAGATTGTGATTTTGTCGATGTTTATTGTTTCCAAATGCCGGCTAAGATCTTTTGGCACGGCATCCAGTGCGCCAATGACCACTGGGACCACCTGTACTGGTTTATGCCAGAGCCTTTGCAGTTTGATTTTGAGGTCTTGATAGCGGCTGAGTTTTTCCTGTTGTTTTTCCTCAATGCAACTGTCACCAGGGCCGTAGCCAGAAAAAAAAATTCGGGAGGGGTTGAAATTTCCGGGGCGAGGGGGTTGAAAATTTCACGGGGTGGGGGGGTGGGGTTGAAACCTGCCTCCTAGCTCACGCTGAAGCAAAGAGCACAGCAGGGGGCAGAGCAGCCTTCAATAGCCTGTAGCTCCGCCCCTGTCAACCACTTCCACCAAGTCTGGCCTCCTTAATGAGAGCATTCAACACACACACACCCAACTTCAGGCCTGCAGCGAGGGTTTTTTTTTTTTAGGGGTTCAAAGGCACGGACTTCAGGTGGCAGAGTATTCCAGAGAATAAATTGTCAATATTTAAGGCCTTGCATGGTCTGGGGCCGATGTACCTGAGGGACCACCTCACCTCCTACCAACCCCAGAGATCCCTCCGTTCTAAGGACCAAGATCTATTGGAAATTCCCAGTTTCAAGACCGTGCGTCTAACAGCAACCAGGCACAGAGCCTTTACAGCAGTGGCACCATCACTCTGGAATACTCTGCCACCTGAAGTCCGTGCCTTGCGGGGCTTATCAGCTTTCTACAGGGCATGTAAGACATATCTGTTTCAACGGGACTTTGATCTCTGATATTGTTATTTTTAAATTGTTTTAAATTGTTTTTAAATTGTGTCCAATTTATCCTGTTCTTGCAAGCCGCTCCGAGCCCCAGGGGAGTGGCGGCATATAAGTTCGAATAATAAATAAATAAATATTTGCTTGAGATAGTGCTTGCAGTTCTGGAGGGATTCTTAATTTTTTGCATCTCATAGACTTAGCATGGGGATTTGGTTAACCAGTTAAAAGTCATGAGTAAACTGGGTTTTTTAAAAAACATCTGAAACATTTGGGGGGGGGGGGAGTTTGAACCCCTAAAACACCCCGCCCCCCTCGCTACAGGCCTGACTGTCACCCAGTATGGCAACATCAATAACCAAGACTTTTTTTCTTTTCTACAATCATGATGTCTGGTGTGATGTGTTCCAAAACTTTGCCAGTCTGGATTCGAAAGTCCCACAGTATTTTTGCATGTTCATTTTCCACGACCTTTGCGGGTTTATGATCCCACCAATTATTTACTGCTGGCAGGTGGTACTTGTGACATAAGTTCCAGTGAATCATCTGGGCCACAGAGTTGTGTCTTTGTTTGTAGTCCGTCTGTGGATTTTCTTGCAACAGCTGAGGAGATGATCCATGGTTTCATCACCTTCCTTGCACAATCTGCATTTTGGGTCATCCGTTGATTTTTCAATCCTGGCCTTAATTGCATTGGTTCTGATGGCTTGCTCCTGGGCTGCAAGAATCGGGCCTTCTGTCTCCTTCATCACTGTTCCATTCATGAGCCATAACCAGGTCTTCTCCTTGTCAACTTTTCCTTCAATCTTCTCAAGGAACTGCCCATGTAAGGCTTTGTTATGCCAGCTGCCAGCTCTGGTTTGGAGTGCATTTTTCTTGTACTGACTCTTTGTCTGCTGTGCTTTGAGAAGTTATTATCATCATTATTATTATTATTATTATTATTATGGAGAGTCTGAATGACCATCTGTCATGAGTGCGTTCATTGTGCTTTTCCCTTATGGCAGGAGGAGGTTGGACTGGATGGCCCTTGGACGTCTCTTACAACTTGGAGGTCTCTTGCAACTCTAGGATTCTATTATTATTATTATTATTATTATTATTAAGGAGAGTCTGAATGACCATCTGTCACGAGTGCTTTCATTGTGCTTTTCCTTTATGGCAGGAGGAGGTTGGACTGGATGGCCCTTGCAGGTCTCTTGCAACCCTAGGATTCTATTATTATTATTATTATTATCAAGGAGAGTCTGAATGACCATCTGTCGCAAGTGCTTTGATTGTGCTTTTCCCTTATGGTAGGAGGAGGTGGGACTGGATGGCCCTTATTTATTTATTTATTTATTTCGTGTACTTCTACCCTGCCCTTCTCAACCCCCGAGGGGGGACTCACCTGGAGGTCTCTTGCAACTCTAGGATTCTATTCTTCTTCTTCTTCTTCTTATTATTATTATTATTACTATTGAGAGTCTGAATGACCATCTGTCACAAGTGCTTTGATTGTGCTTTTCCCTTATGGTAGGAGGAGGAGGGACTGGATGGCCCTTGGAGGTCTCTTGCAACCCTAGGATTCTATTCTTCTTCTTCTTCTTCTTCTTCTTATTATTATTATTATTATTATTATTATTATTAAGGAGAGTCTGAATGACCATCTGTCACAAGTGCTTTGGTTGTGCTTTTCCCTTATGGCAGGAGGAGGTTTGACTGGATGGCCCTTGGAGGTCTCTTGCAACCTTAGGATATTATTATTATTAAGGAGAGTCTGATTGACCATCTGTCACGAGTGCTTTGATTGTGCTTTTCCCTTATGGCAGGAGGAGGTTGGACTGGATGGCCCTTGGAGGTCTCTTGCAACCCTAGGATATTATTATTATTATTATTAAGGAGAGTCTGATTGACCATCTGTCACGAGTGCTTGGATTGTGCTTTTCCCTTATGGCAGGAGGAGGTTGGACTGGATGGCCCTTGGAGGTCTCTTGCAACCCTAGGATATTATTATTATTATTATTATTATTATTATTATTAAGGAGAGTCTGAATGACCATCTGTCACGAGTGCTTTGATTGTGCTTTTCCCTTATGGCAGGAGGAGGTTGGACTGGATGGCCCTTGGAGGTGTCTTGCAACCCTAGGATTCCATTACTGTGAATTCTTCCCAAATCCCTTCAGTATTTTCTGTTGATCATGGAGGTTCTGTATGCCAAGTTTGATCCAGATCTGTCATTCATGGGGGTCTTAGTGGTCTGTGGAAGTCAGAGCTGAATTGGTTGAAGGTATTGCAAATCCCATCATGCGTTGTTCTTATTCCCTCATAATCATAATCACTATGATTTAATTATGTTTAATTCATAACAATGAAAATATATCCTGCATGTCAGATATTTATACTACGATTCATTACAGTTATGAAGTATCAACAAAAATAATTTTATGGTTGGGGGTCACCACAACATGAGGAACTGCATTAAGGGGTCGCGACATTAAAAAGGTTGAGAACCACTGCATTAAAGGGACCAATGTCTGCACAGGGCTGACCCCCTATTGATATATACAGCATGACATCATCTTAGCTGTGTGCCCATTAAAAGGACCAACTACCGCACACGGCTGCCCTCATGTGGCTGTATGTAGCCCAGTGCTTTAATATTGACACAAGATGGAACCCTTGTATAACAAGTTGGCATTTCAATATATAGAGATGCAGCAGAAGCCTTAGCATGAATATATTTGCATTTTTTTTGTAGATCAGGCAAGGTTTTAGTTTTTTACTATGCTGAAAAATACAATAAAGTGATATCACGGCTGCAATACCTGTCCTATTTTTATTCTTGCTGTCATTACAATAATAACATATTTTACATGCTTTGAAGTTGGGAGGATCTCCTTGAGGCTCTCTAGTCCAACCAGAAAAGAGACAGGAAAAAAAGGGCGAGGCCCTCACTGATTGAAAACTCCCTGCAAATTCTATAGCCCTATTTCTCCATAAACCTGATAATATCCTGGCCATCTGTCGGGAGGGCTTTGATGGTGTCTTCTAATCTGGAAAAGGGGTTGGACTGGATGACCACGGGAGTCTCTTCCAACTCTATGAGTGTAATAAAAATAATACTAATAACAAGAATGTGGTGCTATCTTCCAGCTTGGCAGAAAGGGGTTGGACTGGATGGCCTTTGGAGTCTCTTCCAACTCTGTGAGTCCAATAATCTATCTATACACATAATAAAAGGGAAAATATGTATGTGTGTATGTGACTGGGGTGCCTACTTACACAAACAACGTCCTGCCTACACAAACAGCTGTAGCTCCCACTACTCAGGAGACACCAAAGGCCCTCCCTCCAATTACATTGCAGGTTATAGTACGCTACATAAAAAAGAGGTCTGCCAATGTCCTCCACAAGCACCATCCTGCCCATCACCAAGTGAAGGCTTTCATACGGGGACAATTCCAACCTAGATTTTCTTCACCACAGACATCCCAGTGTTTCTGACTCTCTCCATTGGTGTGGAATTTGCATGATCCCACCCACTGCCTCTCCCTTAAACCTTTCCTATTCTTTTCCACGGCACACAGTAAACAGAAGAATTAATCAGCAACTGAACATACTAGAGAGGTTTGGGGAGAATTCACGACGATTTATAGGAGTTGTAGCTACTGGGATGTATAGTTCACCTGCAAACTAAGAGCACTTTGAACTCCACCAACGATGGACCAGGAACTAACTTGGCACACAGAACCTCCATGACCAACAAAAAATACTGGAGGTCTTTGGAGGGATTTCTAGGAGTTGTAGTTCACCTACATCCAGAGCGCACTATGAACCCAAACAATGATGGATTTGGAACAAAACTTGGCATGCATACCTGATATGCCCAAATTTGAATACTGGTGAGTTTTGAGGGGAATAGGCCGGGGCATTTTGGAGTTGGGGTCCTGGGATTTATAGTTCACCTGCAATCAATGAGCCATTTGAACTCCACCTGAGAGGGAATTGAACCAAACTTGGCACACAGAGCCCCCATGGCCAGCAAAAAATGGTGGAGGTCTTTGGGGGAAATTCAACTTGATTTGGGGGAGTTGTAGTTCACCTACTTACAAAGAGCACCGTAAACCCAAACGCCAATGGATCTGGACCAAACTTAGCATGCATACCCAATATTTCAAAATTTGATTCCTGGAGGAGCTTGGGGGGAACTGACCTTCCTTTCTGGGAGTTGTAGTTCACCCACAACCAAAGAAATTGTGACCACCACCAATGATGGACCTGGATCAAACTTGGCACACAGAACCTCCATGGCCAACTCAACCTACTCGAGGGGTTTGAGAGGACTGATTCACCATAGTGGGACTTGTAGTTTACCCTTCAGCCAGAAAGCACACTGAACCCCACCGATGATGCATCTAGAGCACACTTACTCAACATAACCTTCAAATAGTGATGGAGTTTTGGGGGGTTAGCCTGGCATGGCGTGAGTTGTAGTTCACCCAGAACCTCATGCATTCTGTAGTTCACTCAGAACCTCCATGACTAACTCAACCTGGAGGGGTGTGAGGGGGCTGACTCACCATAGTTGGAGTTGGAGTTTACCCTGTGGCTGGATGGTGTCCTCCTGCATGGCAGAAAGAAGGGGGTTGGACTGGATGGCCTTTGGGGACCCCTTCCTAGCCAAGGGTTCTGTAAGCAAAGGGCAAGGGCGGCTCCAAGCCCAGCCCCGACTTTGGTCGGCTCCTCCTTCTCCTCGATCCCTCCTCCTTCCCGTCCCTTCCGAGATCCTCCCCACAAGCTCAGGATCCTCTCCTGTGATCCTTTGGGATCTCCTGCCTTCCTCCTCCTCGGGACCGGGCATGTGATCCCCTCTCCAGAAAGGGACCATGGAGCGCCCCAAGATCTTCGTGGTGGTGGACTGCCTTTGCCTGCTGCTTGGTAAGCAAATAAAAGGAGGCTCTTTTTGTCATATTCCCTTCTTCTCCCCCAGCCAAAAAGTCCAAGGGAAGAGTTTCCTTTGCATCCCTCTTGCCAAAAAGTTTGGAGAACTTTGGAAGGACTTTAGAAGGAAAAAAAGAAAGGTAGCTTCACTCTGTCCCTTTTGGAAAGGCATGTCACACCCACTCCCCCTATTTCTATAATCAATAACATGGGGAAAGTCAATTATTTCATTGTCCAAAATGCATAAGTTTGTAGGTGAACTACAACTCACATCATGCCAGGTTCACTCCGAACAACTCCATCAGCCCTTAAAGTTTGTTATGTTGGGAAAGTTTGCTCTAGATGCATCATCGGTGGGGTTCAGTGTGCTCCCTGGCTGCAGGGTGAACTACAACTCCCACTATGGTGAGTCAGTCCCCTCAAACCCCTCCAGTCAGTTTGAGTTATTCATGTGGGTTCTGTGTGCCAAGTTGGGTCCAGGTCCATCATCAGTGGAGGTCACAATTTCTCTGGTTGTGGGTGAACTACAACTCCCAGAAAGGAAGGTCAGTTCCCCCCAAACCCTTCTAGTCATCAAATGTTGGCATATCGAGGATGTGTGCCTAGTTTGGTCCAGATCCATTGGAGTTTGGGTTCACTGTGCTCTCTGGATATAGGTTAACTACAACTCCCCCAAATCAAGGGGAACCCCCCCCCCCAAAGACCTCCAGTATTTTCTGCTGGTCATGGGGACTCTGTTTGATCCAATTCCATCTCTAGGGAATGTTAGAGAGGTCATTGATTGCAAGTGAACTATAAATCCCAGTACTTACAAGTCCGAAATGCCCAGGCCAATTCCTCTCAAAATGCACTAGTATTCAAATTTGGGCATATTGGGTATGCATACCAAGTTTGGTCCAGATCCATCATTGTTTGGATTCATAGTGCACTCTGGATGCAGGTGAACTACAATTCCTCTAAATCCCTCCAAAGACTTCCAGTGTTTTTTCTTGGTCATGGGGGTTCTGTGTGCCAAGTTAGTTCCAGGTTCATTTTTGGTGGAGTTCAGAGTGCAGTTCTTAGACTGCAGGTGGACTATACATTCCAGTAACTACAACTCCTATAAATCATGGTGAATTCTCCTCAAACTCTTCCAGTATGTTCAGTTGCTGATTAATTCCTGTTTGCTGTGTGCCATGGAAAAGAATAGGAAAGGGTTAAGGAAGAGGCACTACAACTTTCACTATGGTGAGTCAGTCCCCTCCAATCCCTTCAGTAGGTTGAGTTAGTCATGGGGGTCTGTGTGCCACGTATGGTTCAGGTCCATCATCAGTGGTGGTCACAATTTCTCTGATTGTGGATGAACTACAACTCCCAGAAAGGAGGGTCAGTTCCCCCCAAACTCCTCTAGTCATCAAATTTCAGCATATCAAGGATGTGTGCTAGTTTGGTCCAGATCCATCGGTGTTTGGGTTCACAGCGCTCTCTCTGGATGTAGGTGAACTACAACTCCCCCAAATCAAGGTGAATTTCCCCCAAAAGACCTCCAGTATTTTTTTGCTGGTCATGAGGGCTCTGTGTGGCCCAATTCCATCTCTAGTGGAGTTAGAGAGCTCATTGACTGCAGGTGAGCTATACATCCCAGGAACTACAACCCCATAATGTCCAGGCCAAGTCCCCTCAAAACCCACCAGTACTCAAATTTGGGACTATTGGGTATGCATGCCAAGTTTGGTCCAGATCCATAATTGGTTGGGTTCATAGTGCACTCTGAATGCAGGTGAACTACAAGTCCTATAAATCCCTCCAAAGACCTCCAGTATTTTTGTTGCTCATGGGGATTCTGTGTGCCAAGTTAGTTCCAGGTCCATTGTTGGTGGAATTCAAAGTGCTCTTAGACTGCAGGTGGACTATACATCCCGGGACCTAGAACTCCTATAAATTACTGTGAATTCTCTCCAAACCTCTCTAGTGTGTTCAGTTGCTGATCAATTCCTCTGTTTGCTGTGTGGCATAGAAAAGAGTAGGAAAAGTTTAAGGGAGAGGCAGTAGGTGAGATCATGTAGATTCCACACCAATGGAGAGAGTCAGAAACACTAGGATGTCTGTGGTGGAGGAAGCACATGAAATCTAGCATGGAATTGTCCCCGTATCAAAGCCTCCACTTGGGAGGTGGGCAGTATGGTGTTGGCGGAGGATATTGGCAGGGCTCTTGGACATGTTCATGGAGCTCACTATAACCTGCAATGTGATTGGAGGGAGGGCCATTGGTGTCTCCTGAGAAGTGGGAGCTAGAGCTAATTGTGGAGGCAGGAGCTTGTCTGTGTATGTGGACACCCATCCGCTCGTACATACATATTTTCACTTTTATTATGTGTATTGGTAGATTATTATTTGCATTAATATATTTATTGTTATTAGTAGTAGTGTATGCATTTATTTATTTGGAAACCACTTCTGATCTCAAGGCCAATTGCTTATATTATTATTATCATTATTATTATTATTATTATTATTATTATTATTATCATTATTATATACAAAACAAGATGAGTACACAGCAAGCAAGATCACTCTGCTGCCTTTTGTATTGGGTCACACGTTGGACACTTCCCAAATGTCTAGGACTGTGTGATGTATTGGTGCATAACACATGTAGATCCGAGGAGGGTGGCCTTTTGCAGCTGACAGATGGTAATTTTGTCAGTGCCGATTGTTTTTAAGTGCAGACCAAGGTTTTTAGGCACTGCACCCAGTGTGCCAATCACCACTGGGACCACCTTGACTGGCTTGTGGCAGAGTCTTTGCAGTTCGATCTTTAAATCCTCATATCGTGTCAGCTTTTCAGTTGTTTTAGTTTAGGTCAAGGTCTTTATTATTATTATTATTAGTAGTAGTAGTAGTAGTAGTAGTAGTATATGCACTTATTCATTTGGAAACGACTTCTTGAGAAAAGAAAGACACAACTAAAACCCTCCCAACAAATGGCCATACAGCCTCTTTGTAAAAACACCCAAACATCTCAAGCATAATAATAACGACGACAACAACAACAACAATAATAATAGAACTGCAAAGATAGATCTGGAAAGACTCTGGAACAAGCCAGTCAAGGTGGTCCCAGTGAATATTGGCACACTGGGTGCAGTGCCTAAAGACCTTGGCCTGCACTTATAAACAATCGGTGCTGACAAAATTATCATCTGTCAGCTGCAAAAGGCCACCCTACTTGGATCTGCACACATTATTCACCAATACATCACACAGTCCTAGACACAGGGATCTTGTTTCCTGTGTAGTAATCTTGTTGTGTATCTAATAATAATAATAATAATAATAATAATAATAATAATAATAATACGCAGCAATTGGCTGTGAGATCAGAATGACTCTGGCAAAAGAAAGACACAACTAAAGCCCTCCCGACAGATGGCCATCTGCAGCACCTATTGGCCCTAAATGCAGGATGATGGACTTTGTAGTCCAACGATACAGCACTGTATTTGCCTTTATAGGAGGAAGTTGCCTTCATGACAAGCTCAGACAAGGCTTTGGTTTCTCTTTTCCGGGAAGATGGCAATCGGCTACCTTTGCTCCGTTGCCTAGAGCCTTCTTGGCTTTTATGGCGCTCCGAAGTCCCTCCTTCTTCAGATCCGCTGAACCATGCTAAAACTTTCCTTTTAAAAAATAAAATAATATGTATCTGGCAGGAAAGCAAAGGGTTGGGTACATATTTCTGGCTTCGCCGAGAAATTTCCTTCTCTTCACAAAATGGGATTCGGTCATCTTGGAAAGGTTGGAAGTGAACGCGCTTGACTGATTTGCAGGCTTGGAAGGGACCCTAAGGGCCAATCAAGGCAGAAAGGCACAACTAAAGCCCTCCTGACAGATGGCCATCCACCCTCTACGTTAAAAAAAAAAAACCCTCCTGAGACCCCAAGCATAGTCTATACACATAATAAAAGTGAAAACGTGTATGTATGTGTGTGTGTGGCTGGGTTGTCCACTTACACAGACAGGCACAGACTGGTCTTTGCAGTCCAGTCTGACCTGGAGGGCAATTTCTGGCCAATGTTTTTTGTTTTAGACCAGTCTTGTAGGACCAAAAAGTCAAATGATCTATACACATAATAAATGTATACACACAATAAAAGTGAAAATATGTATGTGTGTATGTGGCTAGAGTGTCCATTACAAAAACAGGGTTCTGCCTCCACAAACAGCTATAACTCCCACTACTCAGAAGACACCAAAAACCCTCTCTTCCAGTGACAATGCAGGTTATACAGAGCACCATGTACATGCCCAAGAGACCTGCCAATGTCATCCACAAACACCATCTTGCTCACCTCTCAATTGAAGGCTTTCATTCTGGGACAATTTCATCCTAGATGTTATGTGTTTCCTCCACCACAGACATCCCAGTGTTTCTTACTCTCTCTAGTGGAATTTGCATGACCCTGCCCACTACCTCTCCCATAACACTTTCCTATCCTTTTCTATGGTACACAACAAACAGAAGAATTAATCAGCAACTGAGCATACTGGAAGAGTTTGAGGAGAATTCACCATGATTTATAGGAGTTGTAGGTATTGGGATGTATAGTTCATCTGCAAGCCAAGAATTGCATTCTGAACTCCACCAACAATGGACCTGGAACTAACTTGGCACACAGAACCCCTATGACTAAGAAAAAATAGTGGAAGTCTTGGGAGGGATTTGTAGGAGTTGTAGTTCACCTACATCCAGAGTGCACTGTGAACCCAAACTTGGACCAAACTTGGCACACATATCTGATATGCTCAAATTTGAATACTGGTGGGCTTTGAGAGGAATTGGCCTGGACATTTTGGAATTGTGGGTACTGGGATTTATAGTTCATCTGGAATCAATAAGCATTCTGAACTCCACCAAAGATGGAATTCGACCAAACTTGGCACACAGAGCCCCCATGACCGGGAAAAAATTACTGGAGGTCTTTGGGGAAAATTCACCTAGATTTGGGGGAGTTGTAGTTCACCTACATCCAGAGAGCACTGCGAACCCACACACTGATGGATCTGGACCAAACTTGGCAAACAGACCTCATATGTTGAAATTTGATTACTAGAAGGGTATGGGAAAAAAGTGGCTTTACTTTCTGGGATTTGTAGTTCACCCACAACCAGAGAAACTGTGACCTTCACTAATGATGGACCTGGACCAAACTTGGCACCAGAACCCCCACGACTAACTCAACCTCTTGGAGGGAATGGAGGGGACTGACTCACCATAGTGGGAGTTGTAGTTTACCCTGCAGCTTGAGAGAACACTGAACCCCACCGATGATGCATCTAGACTCGCAGCAGTACTCAACCTGTGGGTCCCCAGATGTTTTGGCCTCCAACTCCCAGAACTCCTAACAGCTGGTAAACTGGCTGGGATTTCTGGGAGTTGTAGGCCAAAACACCTGGGGACCCACAGGTTGAGAAGCATTGATCTAGAGCAAACTTGCCCAACATAACAAACTTTCAGGACTGATGGAGTTTCTCGGGGTGAACTTGGCATGATGTGAGTTGTAGTTCACCCACAACCTTATGCATTTTGTACAATTAAGAAATAACTTTTTCAAATACCCCAGGCAATGCCAGGTACCCAAGCTAGTAGTAGTAGTAATGCTAATAATATAGTAATTGTATCTTCCAGCTTGGCAGAAGGGGGTTGGACTAGATGGCCTTTGGAGTCTTTTCCTACTCTATGAGTCTAATCATCATAATCATGACTTTTTCAAATAACCCGGGCAACTCCAGGTGCCCAAGCTAGTAATAATAATAATAATATACAATTGCCGTGAGATGAGAATGGCTCCCTAAAAGGAAAGACACACAAGTTAAACCCTCCCGACAGATGGCCACCCAGCTTCTGTATCCCAGACAGAATAGTAATAATAATAATAATAATAATAATAATAATGAAATGCAATGGGTCATGAGCTAGAATGACTCCCCCAAAAGAAAGACACAACTAAATCGCTACCAACAGATGGCCTTGCCGATTTGGACAGGGATGCCTTTCCAGTCCGGTGGCCTCTTTTTCCTTTCCATGAGGTTTTAAAAATAAATGTTAAGTGCCGTTAAGTATATAGCGCCTTTTTAAAAAAGGCCTGTGTGGTTCTATAAATAATGCCTGCAGGATGTGGAGGTGGGCTGAGCGAGGGCTCAGTCCGTGCTCAGAATACCTCTGACTACAATTCAATCCGGAGCCTGATTGCAAGGGCAGCCTTTCTTGGGAAACCGACCAGACCATTCAGTGCTGTGTTTTGTTTTTTTCCTCCTGGTTCAAAGTGACGCCAAAGAGCAGGCCTTTCTCTGGAATGAAGACTTTCCACCTGGTTGGGCTGAGCAACCCAGTTAGGTCAAGCCGGGGGACTACAACTCTCAGAAAACACAGCCCACAGTGAGGAATGATGGGAGTTGTAGTCCCGCAGATCCCGGAGGCCCCTGTGAATGTTGCCTTTGGGTTTGTAATGAATGTTTAAACCCAGATTTCCCTATAATTCGACCCTTTGCCCATTGTATTGTCGAAGGCTTTTATGGCCTGAATCACTGGGTTGTTGTAAGTTTTTCGGGCTGTATAGCCATGTTCCAGAAGCATTCTCTCCTCATGTTTCGCCTGCAGCTATGGCAGGCATCCTCAGAGATTGTGAGGTCCTCTGAGGATGCCTGCCATAGATGCAGGTGAAACATCAGGACAGAATGCTTCTGGAACATGACCATACAGCCTAAAATACTTACAACAACTCATTGCCCATTGATTGTGACTCCATACAACTCCCTTTCAATCTCCTTCCTTACCTTCATTCCTATCTTCCTTCTTTCCTTCCTCTCTCCATTCTTTCCTTTCTTTTTCAACTTCCTACCTTCCTGCCTGCCTTCTTTCTTTATTTCCTCCCTCCATTCTTTCCTTTCTTTCCTCCTTTCTCAATAATAATAATAATAATAATCATCATCATCATCATCATCTTATAATATAATAATAATTATTTTATTTCTTGCCCACCTCTCCCTTGGCCTCTCCCTCCCTATCTTTTATTCATTCTTTCTGTCCTTCCTCCTTTCCTAACCTCCTTCCTTCCTTCTTTCTTTCTTTTCTTTCTCCCTTCCTTCTTTCCTATCTTCCTTCTTTTATTCCTGTCTTCTTTCTTTCCTTCATCTTTCTCTTCCTTTGTTCCTCCCTCCTTAACTTCCTTCCTCTATTCTTTCTTTCTTTCTTTCTTTCCTCCCTCCTTTCCTAACTTCTTCCCTTCTTCCCTTCCTTTCTTCTTTCCTGTCTTCCTTCTTTTTTTCCTGCCTTCTTTCTTCCTTCCCTCTCTCCCTTCCTAACCTTCTCCCTTCTATCCTTCCTTCTTTCCTATCTGTCTTTTTTCTTCCTGCCTTTCTTTCCTCCCTCTTTTCCTTCCTTCAATCCTTCCTTGCCTCCTTCCTCCTTAACTTCCTTCCATCTTCCTTCTTTTCTTCTTGCCTTCTTTCTTTCCCCCTTCTCTCCCTTCCTTCTTTCTGTCTTCTTTCCTTCCCTCCCTCTCTCCCTTCCTAACCTTCTCCCTTCTTTCCTTCCTTCTTTCCTTCAATCTCTCCCTCCCTCTCTTTTTCTCTCTCTCTCCCTGGAAGTACAGCAAACCCTTGGCTTAACTGACTGCACTGCCTCTCCTCCTTTCCTCTCCTTATTTTGGTTTTCTTCCACAGAACCTAACCTCCTAACAAAGACTTGTAAGGCGGAAAAATGTCACCCTCTTTTTAGCTCTTCCAAACAATCGACTGGCCTTTTTTACTCTCCACCAAAATAGGAAACAAGGGGAAGGCAAGACACCTCTCCTCTGTCCCTTAAAATAACCACTGCAATTTAAACCAAGTCCTTAAAAAGATCTCCAGAGGTTTAATTTTAAAGGAGGGCACAGTTACGACACAGGCTTTTTTGGGGGGTGTGGAACCTATATTTTGACTTTGTGGACACATTAAGAAAGGAAAACAGGAAGGGGTCAGACTAGATGGCCCTTGGGATTCCCTTCCCACTCTTGTATGTTTATGTTTTAATGTACACTTTTGTTGCTGCACTATAACTATGTTTTAATAAATCATCTTTTACATATATTTGACTATGTAGTGCCCTGTCTCGAGCTGAAAGGAGAAGTGGGAAATAAATAAAACAACAACCACAATTATTATTATTATTATTATTATTATTATTATTATTATTATTATTATACACTATCTTGGGTTATTTGAAAAACTCAATTTTCTAATTGTACAAAATGCATAAGGTTGTGGGTGAACTACAGTTCCCACCAAGCCAGGTTAACCCAGTTCTTAAAGTTTGTTATGTTTGGCAAGTTTGCTCTGGATGCATCATCGGTAGGGTTCAATGGGCTTGCTAGTCGCAGAGTCAACTACAACACTATGGTGAGTCAGTCCCCTCAAACCTCTCCAGTAAGTTGAGTTAGTCATGGGGGTTCTGTGTGCCAAGTTTGGTCCAGGTCCATCATCGGTGGAGGCCACAGCTTCTCTGGTTGTGGGTGAACTACAACTCCCAGAAAGAAAGATCACTCCCCCCAAACCCCTCCAGGATTCAAATTATGGCATATCAGGTCTGTATGCCAAGTTTGGTCCAGATCCATCGGTATTTGGGTTAAAAGTTCTCTTTTGTTGTAGGTGAACTACAACTCCTCCAAATCAAGGTGAATTTTCCCCAAAGACCTCCAGTGTTTTTTGCCAGTCATGGGGGCTTTGTGTGCCAAGTTTGGTCCAATTCCATCTTTGGTGGAGTTCAGAGTAATGATTGATTGCAGGTGAACTATAAATCCCAGTACCTACAACACCATAACATCCAGGCCAATTCCCCTCAAAACCCACCAGTATTCACATTTGGGCATATCGGGTATGCATGCCAAGTGTGGTCCAGATCCACAATTGTTTACATTCATAGTACGCCCTGTTGTTGTTCATTCGTTCAGTCGTCTCCGACTCTTCGTGACCTCATGGACCAGCCCACGCCAGAGCTCCCTGTCGGCCGTCACCACCCCCAGCTCCTTCAAGGTCAGTCCAGTCACTTCAAGGATGCCATCCATCCATCTTGCCCTTGGTCGGTCCCTCTTCCTTTTACCTTCCACTTTCCCCAGAATAATTGTCTTCTCTAGGCTTTGCTGTCTCCTCATGATGTGGCCAAAATACTTCAATAGTACGCCCTAGATTTAGGTTTACTACAACTCCTATAAATCCCTCCAAAGACCTCCAGTATGTTTTGCTGGTCATGGGGGTTGTGTGTGCCAAGTTAGTTCCAGGTCAATTGCTGGTGGTGTTCAGAGTGCAGTTCTTAGATTGCAGGTGGACTATACATCCCAGTACCTACAACTCCTATAAATCATGGTGAATTCTCCCCAAACCTCTCTAGTATGTTCAGTTGTTGATCAATTCCTGTTTGCTGTGTGCCATAGAAAAGAATAGGAACGAATTAAGGGAGAGGCAGTGGGCGGGGCCATGCAAATTCCCCACCAATGAAGAGAGTAAGAAACACTGGGATGTCTGTGGTGGAGGAAACATGTAAAATGTAGGATGAAATTGTCCCTGTATGAAAGCCTTCACTTGGGAGGTGGGCAATATGATGTTTGTGGAGGACATTGGCAGGGCTCTTGGACATGTTCATGGTGCTCACTATAACCTTGGAGGGAGAGCCATTGGTATCTCCTGAGTAGTGGGAGCGATAGTCCTTTTTGAAGGCAGGAGTTTGTCTGTGTAAGTGGGCAACCCAGTCACACGCACACACATACATGTTTTCATTTTTATTATATGTATAGATCATTTGACTTTTTGGTCCTACAAGACTGATCTAAAACAAAAACGTTGGCCAAAAATTGCCCTCCAGGTCAGGCTGGACTGCAAAGACCATCAGCCCCAGGAGCCATAGTGGGAGATGCTGGGAGATGGAGTCCACGTCTGGAAATTAAGCCTCTCCTCATCTTCTTTGCATTCAGATCTTGCTATTTTGTGAGAATTGGCTGGAAGGGCAGGCAGGCAGAGCTTTCCAAAAAAAAAACAGCAGGCTCTCCATTACTGGACCCAAAATATGTATAACCCATCCAAGAAATCACACTGCATTCCCAACACTGTTTGTTATCATATGGTAAAACTGTGTTGCATTACGTTTATCTTGATTTATCTCCATTCCTTCCCTTTCCTTTCATCTTCCTATCTTTCCCCAAAACAGAGGGAGGGAGGGAGGAGGGGAGAAAGAAAAAATAGGAAAGGAAAGAAGAAAAAGAGGGGGAAGGAGAAAAGGAAGGAAGGAAGGAAACAGAGAGGGAAGGAAAGAAAGCAGGAAAAAGGGGGAAGAAGAAAAGGAAGAAAGGAAGAATGACCGGAAGGCAGACAAGAAACGGGGAGACGAAAGTAAGGTAGGTAAAAGAGAGGGAAGGAGAAAGGAAAGGAAGGAAGAACAGAAGGAAAGAAGGAAGGCAGAAAACAAGAGAAAAGAAAGGAAAGTAGGAAAAAGAGAGGGAAGGAGAAAAAAAAGAACAGAAGGAAGGAAGGCAGGAAACAGAGAGGGAGGGAAGGAAGTTAGGGGAAAGGGAGAGAACGGGAAAGAAGGCAGGTAGGAAACAGGAAAGGAAGGAAAGAAGGTAGGAAACAGGGAAAACAAGAAAGGGTGAAAGAAAGGCAGGTATGAAAGAGAGGGAAGGGAGAGAAGGAAGGAAAGGAGGAAGAAGGAAGGAAGGCAGGAAACAAAAAGAGAGAAAGGAAGGTAGACGAAAGGGAAGGAGAAAGGGAAGAATGGAAGGAAGGAAGAAGAGAGAGGGGGTAGGAAAAAGAGAGGAAAGGAGAAAAAGGAAGAACAGAAGAAAGTAAGGAAGGCAGCCAGGAAACAGAGAGAGAAGAAAGGAAGGTAGGAAACAGGGAAGGAGAAAAGGAAGGAAGGAAGGAGGGAGGGAGGGAGGGAGGGAGGGAGGGAGGGAAGGCAGGCAGGCAGGAAACAGAGAAGAAAGGATTGTAGGAAAAAGAGAAGGAGAAAAGAAAGAAAGGATGAACAGAATGAAGGCAGGCAGATAACAGAGAGGGAAGGAAGGTAGAAAAAGGGAGGGAAGGAGAAAAGGAAGGCAGGCAGGTAGGAAACAGGAAAAGAAGGTAGGAAACAGAGAGGGGAAAAAATTGTACAATGAATTTCTCCTGAGATGGGAGAATTTATAATGACTGTTGGTAGGTCTATGGACCATAATAAATATTGTTGTTGTTAACAAGAAAGGGTGAAAGAAAAGCAGGTAGGAAAGAGAGGGGAGGGAGAGAAGAAAGGAAGGAAAGTAGACAGGAAAAAGACAGGGAAGGAAGGAAACAGGGAAGACAAGAATGGGAGAAAGAAAGACAAATAGGAAACAAGCAAATAAGAGAAGGAAAGAGAGGGAAGGAAGAGAAGGGAGAAAGAAAGACAAGTATGGAACAGAGAAACAAATAAGAGAAGGAAGGAAACAGAGAGAGAAGGAAGAGAAGGAAGCTAGAAAGAAAGAAAGATAGATAGGAAACAGAGGGAAGGAAAAGAAGAAAGGGGTAAAGTAAGGCAGGTAGGAAACAGAGGAAAAAGAGAAAGAAAGAAAAAGAAAGAAAACAGATGGAAGGAAGAGAAGAAAGGGAGAAAGAAAGAAAAACAAGTAGGAAATAGAAACAAATAAGAGAAAGAGAGGGAAGGAAGAGATAGGAGAAAGAAAAGCAAGTAGGAAACAAATATAGAGAAGGCAGGCAGGCAGAAAGTAAGTAAACAGAGAGATAAGGAAGAGAGGAAAGTGAGAAAGAAAGATAGACAGGAAACAAAGGGAAGGAAATGAATAAAGGGGTAAAGAAAGGCACGTAGGAAACAGAGAAAAGGAAGGAAGGAAGGAATGGGAAGAAAGGGAAGAAAGGGAGGGAGGGTGGAACTAGAGGGAGGAAGTGTGGCTTTGGATCCTTCCACACAGGCATGTAGCGGGGGGGGGGGGGGCCTCGGGGGGCTTCAGCCCCCCCCCCCCCCGAAATTTTCATGGTGGTTCGCGAAAAAGCCTTATTGGTGCATTATTTAAACTGTTATGTTTATTCATATCATGATCTGATCACCATACTCAATATATCCCATATGCATGGGGGTATTGGGGTAATGATACAAAAGGTTTGCTAGGCTAGACCCTCTTTCACTCAGACTCAGCCCCCCCCCGAAACTCAGCCCCCCCCGAAACCCCCCCTGAAAAAAAATTCAGCCCCCCCCCCCCCCCCCCCGAAACGAAATCCTGGCTACGGGCCTGCTTCCCCAATCTTTTGGTGAAATGTTGGATTCCTGCAACGCTAGAGCTATGGGGACAGAAGGCAAATCTCAAGAAGAAAAAGAAGTATTTGGTCTTATTTGGGAAAGGCAGGGCCTTTGTTCCCTGAAAAGAGAAACCAAAGAGGTTGAGTGACCAACAGAGCCTGCCTTTGAACCGGTTCATCCAGTTTCCCAAGGGCACAAAGTGCAGGAGTCCAACCTTCATAAAAAAAAGGGGCGGGAGGCTAACAACCGGTGTGTTTGCATTCAAATATGTGTGTGTGTTTACATACATACATATCTATTTATAAACAAGCACAAAAAAGTAGCAATAGAAATGTGAAACGATGATACGCACTTGTAAAACAAATACGAATTCAGACAGAATGCAAAACAAAAGAAGCCTAGAATGCAATATGATTCAGGAGGATCGGTCGATGTCAGATAAATGCCGTTTCTGGTTGCTTGAGAGTACTATGAAAAAATAGGACTAACTAAGACCATACCCTATTATTATTATTATTATTATTATTAATATTATTATTAGTCAATTTTTAATTGTACAAAATGCATAAGGTTGTAGGAGAACTACATCTCACATCATGCCAGGTGAACTCCCTGAAACTCCATCAGTAAAGTTTGTTATGTTGGGGAAGTTTGCTCTAGATGCATCAATGGTGGGGTTCAGTGTGCTCTCTGGCTGTAGGGTAAACTACAACTCCCACAATGGTGAGTCAGTCCCCTCAAACCCCTCTACTAGGTTGAGTTGGTCATGGGGGTTCTGTGTGCCAAGTTTGGTCCAGGTCCATCATCGGTGGAGGTCACAGTTTCTCTGGTTGTGGGTGAACTACAACTCACAGAAAGAAAGGTTACTTCCCCCCAAACCCCTCCAGGATTCAAATTTTGGCATATCAGGTCTGTGTGTCAAGTTTGGTCCAGATTCATCAGTGTTTGGGTTAAAAGTTTTCTTTTGATGTAGGTGAACTACAACTCCTCCAAATCAAGGTGAATTTTCCTCAAAGACCTCCAGTATTTTCTGCTGGTCATGAGGGCTTTGTGTGCCACGTTTGGCCCAATTCCATCTTTGGTGGAGTTCAGAGTAATAATTGATTGCAGGTGAACTATAAATCCCAGTACCTACAACTCCAAAATGTCCAGGCCAATTCCCCTCAAAACCCACCCATTCACATTTGAGCGTATCAGGTATGCATACCAAGTTTGGTCCAGATCCACAATTGTTTGCATCCCTAGTGCGCCCTGGATGTAGGTTTACTACAACTCCTATAAATCCCTCCAAAGACCTCCAATATTTTTTGCTGGTCTTGGGGGTTGTGTCTGCCAAGTTGCTTCCAGGTCCATTGCTGGTGGAGTTCAGAGTGCTCTTAGATTGCGGGTGAACTATACATCCCAGTACCTTCAACTTTTCAACTCTAGTATGTTCAGTTGCTGATCAATTCATCAACTTGCTATGTGCCATAGAAAAGAGTAGGAATGGGTTAAGGGAGAGACCGTGGGCATGGTCATGCAAATTCCACACCAATGGAGTGAGTAAGAAACACTGGGATGCCTGTGGTGGAGGAAATACATACAATCTAGGATGAAGTTGTCCCTGAATGAATGCCTTCACTTGGCTGGTGGGCAGTATGGTGTTTGTGGAGGACATTGGCAGGGCTCTTGGACATGTTCATGGCCCTCACCATAACCTGCAATGTCACTGGAGGGAGGGCCATTGGTGTCTCCTGAGCCATGGGAGCTATAGCTATTTGTGGAGGTAGGAGCTTGTCTGTACAAGTGGACACCCCAGCCAACATACATATTTTCACTTTTATTATGTGTAGAGGTAATTATTTGCATTATTATATTTGTTGTTGTTAGTAGTAGTATATGCAATGTCATTGGAGGGAGGGCCATTAGTGTCACTTTTATCATTGTGTATAGATTATCATCATCATCAATATTTCTTCCCCATGTCTCATTATGAGTCTCATCATTTCCAATTATAATTCTTGTTGTATTTCTTGGTTTGAAGCGTGTAAGAGACTAGATGGCCTTTGGAGTCTCTTCCAACTCTATGAGTCTAATTATTGTTGTTGTTGTCTCTTTCAACTCTATGAATCTAATTGTTGTTGTTATTGGACATGATGAGAAAGGTTTCAAGTAATTGTGGCGTTGATTTAAGATGATGGGAAAGGTTTCCAAGGATCTGTGTTTACTGTCCTTTAATCTTTGTCATGTGTTTGTTTACACACCGTATGTCTTTATCCTTGCAGCCTCTTTGCCCTTCATCGTCCTCACTGGGGTCAACTCTCCCTACCAACGGGGCTTCTATTGCGATGACGAGTCCATCCGCTATCCCTACAAGCCGGACACCATTACCCACGGTGTGATGGCCGGCGTCACCATCCCATGCACTGTTATAATTGTAAGTGACATGATATATTGTTCTTAAAGGGCCAGCGGAAGGTAGGCTCCACTCTGCTATAGACCTTCCCTCTTCCATTGGTTCTACATATGCTTTTATGCATAGGTTTCGGCCGGAGAAGCCTACCTCGTCTACACCGAACGCCTTTACTCGCGCTCCGGGTTCAACAACTACCTAGCCGCTCTCTACAAAGTGGTGGGGACCTTCCTCTTCGGAGGGGCAGTCAGCCAGTCCCTAACGGACCTGGCCAAGTACATGATCGGCCGCTTGAGGCCCAACTTCCTGGCAGTCTGCGACCCGGATTGGTCCAAAGTGAACTGCTCCATCTACGTCCAGCTGGAAGGGCTCTGCCGCGGAGGAGCCAGGAACGTCACCGAGTCCAGGTCAGGAGGGAGAGCTTGAAGTCCATAGAGTTGGAAGGAACCACCAAATGCCATACAGTCCTAACCCCAGACAGCATCAAAACCCTCCCAATAGTGGGCCATGCAGCTACATAGACATTAGCAACTTCATGGGAAAATAGGATCAAAGAATCCTAGGGTTGGAGGGGACCCCAAAGACCATCTAGTCCATTCTGTGAAGACACCATTAAATCCCTCCCAACAGAGGACCTTCCATCCTCATAGACATTAGCACGTAAACAAGGAAATAGGGTCAAAAAATCATAGGGTTGGAAGGGATCCCAAAGGCCACCTAGTCCAACCCTATTCTGGCAAGACACCATTACAGCCTTCCCAGCCTCCTTGTCCTCTAAAGCAGTAGAAAACAAGTATTGGCCCTGCCTCCTCATTGGGACGCCCTTTAAAATATCTTTAATTATATCCACTCTTCTTCTTCTCTCCTCTCCAGGTTGTCGTTCTATTCGGGACACTCCTCCTTTGGGATGTACTGCATGATGTTTCTCGCGGTACGTAACCCTTTGAACACAAAGGGCCACTTCAATTGACGCAGCCTAGAATCTCATTGGCTTGGTTCATTACAGGATTACAGTGGTGGGACCGTGCCTCTTTTCTTTATCCCAGTTTCCTTTCCATTCCAGCTCTACGTCCAGGCCCGGCTGGTGGGGCGATGGGCCCGGCTGGTTCGCCCCACCATCCAGTTCTTCCTCTTCTCCTTCGCCATCTTTGTGGGGTACAGCCGCGTCTCAGATTATAAGCACCACTGGAGCGACGTTTTGATGGGCCTCCTCCAAGGAGCTCTCATCGCCATCCTTGTGGTGGGTGTCTCTGTGGGTGTTCCGTGATATCACTGTAGCTCAGCCAATAGCAATTATAATATTCATGATGTCACTGTAGTTCAGCCCATATTGATTAGGGTATTTGTGATGTCACAGCAACTCACTTCCATATTGATCAGAATATTCATGATGACAAAAAAGCTCAGCCAATATGAACTAGAATATTCCTGATGTCACAGTAGTGCCGACAATAGTGATTAGAATATTCCTGATGTCACAGTAGTGCAGATAATAGTGATTAGAATATTCCTGATATCACAGTAGTGCAGACAATAGCGATTAGAATATTCTCAATTTCACAGTAGTTGAGACAATAGTGGTTAGAATATTGCCGATGTCACAGTAGTGCAGACAGTAGTGATTAGAGTATTCGTGATGTCACAGTAGTTCAGCTAATAGTAATTAGAATATTCCTGATGCCACAGTAGTGCTGACAGTAGTGATTAGAATATTCCTGATGCAGTAGTGCCAACAATAGTGATCAGAATATTCCTGACCTCACAGTAGTGCAAACAATAGCGATTAGAATATTCCTGATGTCACAGTAGTGCCCACAAGAGTGACTAGAATGTCACAGTAGTTCAGCTAATAGTAATTAGAATATTCCTGATATCACAGTAGTGCAGACAATAATGATTAGAATATTCCTGATATCACAGTAGTGCAGATAATAATGACTAGAATATTCCTGATGTCACAGTAGTTCAGCTAATAGTGATTAGAATATTCCTGATATCACAGTAGTGCCTACAACAGTGATTAGAATATTCCCGATGTCACAGTAGTGCAGACAGTAATGATTAGAATATTCGTAATGTCACAGTTGTTCAGCTAATAGTAATTAGAATATTCCTGATGTCACAGACAGTAGTGATTAGAATATTCCTGATGTCACAGTAGTGCCGACAATAGTGATTAGAATATTCCCAATGTCACAGTAGTGCAGACTATAGTAATTAGAATACTCCTGATGTCACAGTAGCTCAGCTAATAGTGATGAGCCCCCGGTGGCACAATGGGTTAAACCCTTGTGTGGCAGGACTGAAGACTGATAGGTTGTAGATTTGAATCCAGGGAGAGCACAGATGAGCTCCCTCTGTCAGCTCCAGCTCCCCGTGCGGGGACATGAGAGAAGTCTCCCACAAGGATGGTAAAACATCAAAACATCAGGGCGTCCCTTGGGCAACGTCCTTGCAGACCGCCAATTCTCTCATACCAAAAGTGACTTGCAGTTTCTCAAGTCGCTCCTGACACAAAAAAAGCTAATAGTGATTACAATATTCCTGATGTCACAGTAGCAAGATAGTCGTGATTGGAAAAAATTGTGATGTCACAGTATGGCAGCCAATACTGATTAGAATATGCGTGATGTCACTGATTTAAATTTGTTGTTGTCTTTCTTTTGCCCCCAGGTCCGCTACATCTCTGACTTCTTCAAGCAGCGGCCCCAGTTGCCTTGTGCCGAGAAGGACGCCAAGGCCAACGTCCCCCTTCCCTTGAATGAACCAGATCATAACCATTACAGCTACCGCTCCCCGACCTGAATGAACTGCTTGTTTGTGTTTGTACATATCTTTATTTTGGGTGTGTGTTATTTTTAAAAAAAAAAAATAAGAGAGAGAGAATTACATTTGCAGATGACCCAGGAAACTCTGGACTTCGCTCATCCTTTTCTGGACTTGTTTAACAAACGGACCAAAACAGAGTTCCCTCTATTTGTGTGTTTGTCTTATGGTGGCATATATTGCTGTATTTTTCTATTAGGGTTTCCTAGGCAGCCTATATCCCACTAGAGTTGGAAGGGGACCCCCAAAGGCCATCTGATCCATCCTCTTTCGGCCAGCCATAAAGAAAGGCACTATTGAAGCCCTCCTGAAATGATAGATTGGTAACAAATAAAAATTGTTGTTGTTGTTGTTATGTATTATTTCTTTGTTACTGATCCAATGTTACTCTATCTGGACTACTATGATTTCATAGAATCCGAGAGTTGAAAGAGACTCCCAAGGACCATCCAGTCCAATCCAATTTTGCCAGGCAAGAAGACACCATCCAATCCTTCCCAACAGATGGCCATCCAGACTCATAGACATTAGAAGCTGCATGGAGAGAAATAGGGCTATTGAATCCTAGAATCCTGGCATTGGAAGAGACCCCAAGGACCAACCCCCTTCTGCCATAAAGGAAGACACCGTCCGATCCCTCCCGACAAATGGCCATCCAGCCGCTGCCTAAAAAAACTTCAGAAAAAAGGTGGAATCTCTTTTGGCATACAAACTCAAAAGGATCATAATCTATAGGAGTCAGCCCAAATTTAGAGAGTCCCTTGAGGACACCAGCTTGGGTCCCCAGTGTTGCCTGGATTATTTGAAAAAGTCAGTTTTTAATTGTACAGAATGCATGAGATTCTGGGTGAACTACAACTCACATCATGCCAGGCTAAACCCCCAAAACTTCATCACTACTTGAAATGTGTTATGTTGGGTAAGTCTTCTCTAGATGCATCATCGGTGGGGTTCAGTGTGCTCTCTGGCTGAAAGGTAAACTACAACTCCCACTATGGTGGGTCAGTCCCCTCAAACCCCTCCACTAGGTTGTGTTGGTCATGGGGGTTCTGTGTGCCAAGTTTGGTCCAGGTCCCTCATCGGTGGAGGTCACAGTTTCTCTGGTTGTGGGTGAACTACAGCTCCCAGAAAGAAAGGTCACTTCCCCCCAAACCCCTCCAGGATTCAAATTTTGGCATATCAGGTCTGTGTGCCAAGTTTGGTCCAGATCCGTCGGTGTTTGGGTTGAAAGTTCTCTTTTGATGTAGGTGAACTACAACTCTTCAAATCATGGTGAATTTTCCCTAAAGACCTTCAGTATTTTTTGCTGGTCTTGGGGGCTTTGTGTGTCAAATTTGGTCTAATTCCATCTTCGGTGGCGTTCAGAGTAATAATTTATTGCAGGTGAACTATAAATCCCAGTACCTACAACTCCAAAATGTCCTGGCCAATTCCCCTCAAAACCCATCCATTCACATTTGGGTGTATCAGGTATGCATACCAAGGTGAATTTGCCCCAAAGACCTCCAGTATTTTTTGCTGGTCATGGGGGCTCTCTGTTTGGTGCAGTTTCATCTTTGGTGGAGTTCAGAGTGCTCACTGATTTCAGGTGAACTATAAATCCCAGTTTATATGCGATGTGCGGGGCTTGACGAATGCAAGGCTGGGGTCAAAATAGCTGGAAGAAACATTAACAATCTTAGATATGCAGATGACACCACTTTGATAGCTGAAAGCGAGGAGTAACTGATTAGCCTTCTAATCAAGGTGAAAGAAGAAAGTGCAAAAGTTGGGTTGCAGTTAAACATAAAAAAACCAAGATTATGGCAACAAGACTGATTGATAACTGGCAAGTAGAGGGAGAAAACGTGGAGGCCGTGACAGACTTTGTATTTCTAGGTGCAAAAATGACCGCAGACGCAAACTGCAGCCAGGAAATCAGGAGACGCTTACTTCTTGGGAGGAGAGTTATGACCAATCTCGATAAAATAGTGAAGACTAGAGACATCACACTGGCAACGAAGATCCGCATAGTCAAAGCAATGGTATTCCCCATAGTCACCTCTGGATGTGAGAGCTGGACCTTAGGGAAGACTAAGCAAAGGAAAATAGATGTTTTTGAACTGTGGTGTTGGAGGAAAGTTCTGAGAGCGTCTTGGACCGCCAGAAGATCCAACCAATCCATACTTCAGGAAATAAAGCCCGACTGCTCATTGGAGGGACGGATAGTAGAGGCAAAGATGAAGTACTGTGGCCACATCATGAGAAGGAAAGCTTAGAGAAGGCAATGATAGTGGGGGAAATGGAAGGCAAAAGGAAGAGGGCCGACCAAGGGCAAGATGGATGGATGACATCCTTGAAGTGACTGGCTTGACTTTGAAGGAGCTGGGGGTGGTGACAGCCGACGGGGAGCTCTGGCGTGGGCTGGTCCATGAGGTCACAAAGAGTCGGAAGTGACTAAACGAATAAACAACAACATAAATCCCAGTACCTACAAGTCCAAAATGTCCAGGCCAATTCCCCTTAAAACCCACTAGTATTCAAATCTGGGCATATTGAGTATGCATACCAAGTTTGGTGCAGATCCATCACTGTTTGGATTCATAGTGCACTCTGGGTGCAGCTGAACTACAATAAATCCTTCCAAAGACCTCCAGTATGTTTTGTTGGTCATGGCTGTTCTGTGTGCCAAGTTAGTTCCAGGTCCATTGCTGGTGGAGTTCAGAGGGCTCTTAGATTGCAAGTGAACTATACATCCCAGTACCGACAACTTCTATAAATCATGGTGAATTCTCCCCAAACTTCTCTAGTATGTTCAGTTGCTGATCAATTCCTTTGTTTACTGTGTGCCATAGAAAATAATAGGAAAGAATTAAGGGAGAGGCAGTGGCTGGTGTCATGCAAATTCCACACCAATGGAGAGATTCAGAAACACTGGGATGTCTGTGGTGGAGGAAACATGTAAAATCTAGGATGGAATTGTCCCCGAATGAAATCCTTCACTTCGGTGGTGGGCAGTGTGGTGTTTGTAGAGGACATTGGCAGGGCTCTTGGACATATTATTACAATAATAATAATAATTATTATTATTATTATTATTATTATTCTCTCTTCAAAGAGACTCTTGAAAAGACAACTGTAACATATAAATATTAAAATGGAGTTTAACGTTGACATCCTCTTAATGGTGCATTTTTTTTTTTTGCATTATGCATTTTTTTCCATTTCATTAATTACACAATGTCATGTTCATTTACCCAAACAAAACAGTGCAGAAATATTTCCTAATATGGAAACCTGTGTAAGGATTCCTCTCCAGCCCTTCTTTATGCAGTAATTTTTGAGTTGTTCATTTCTCCCTTTTTAAACCAAAAATTGAAATCATCTCTTAAAGAATAATCGCTGATTCAAGTCCTTTCTTGCTCTTTGCTGGGAGCCTGGAGGGGAAATCTCTGCGTCTTACTTTCCAAGGCTTTAAAACAAACGTTCGAGTAATAGAGATGTTTGGGCCATGACATATTTGTTTTAAAAGGGGGAGAAAGGAGAGAGAAGAAGGGAAAGAGGCTTCAGGGCTGGGAGGGGAGCAGTTCATTCCATGTCAAAACATGTGCTGAGAATAGTGTACCATAAAGGGCTCATCAAAATACAAGTTGGTGGTCCCCTAATAAATAATAATAATAATAATAATAATAATAATAATAATAATAATAATAATATAGAACTGCAAAGACTCTGGCACAAGCCAGTAAAGGTGGTCCCAGTGGTGATCAGCACACTGGGTGCAGTGCCTTAAGACCTTGGCTTGCACTTAAAAACAATCAGCACTGACAAAATTACCATCTGTCAGCTGCAAAAGGCCACCCTACTTGGATCTGCATGCATTATTCACCAATACATCACACAGTCCTAGACACTTGGGAAGTGTCCGATATGTGATCCAATACAAAAGTCAGCATAGGGATCTTGTTTGCTGTGTCCTTATCTTGTTATGTATTGAAGAAGAAGAAGAAAAAGAAGCAGCAGCAGAGGTTAGAAGGCCATCTGCTGGGAGGGATTGGATGGTGCCTTCCTGACTAGCAGATAGGGGTGGGACTGGATGGGCCCTTGGGATCCCTCTTAAATCTAGGATTCTGTGCTTCTAATAATAATAATAATAACAGCAACAATAATATATAATTATATATAATAATATAGTTCCCAGGAGAACTATTTTGGCATATGTTTTAACATGATGATGAAGGTGTAGTAATAATATAGTTCCCCGGAGCACTGTTTTAACATTTATTTATTTACAGTATTTCTATTCCGTCCTTCTCTCCCCACTTAAAGGGTACCTCTTTAACTACTCACATTGCTGTTTTTGAAACTGCTAGGTAGGCAGAAGCTGGACTAAAAGCCAGGAGTTAAACCTGACACGGGCTTCAAACTGACAACCTTTTGGTTGGCAACATTTACTGCAGATGGCAATTAACCTGTTGTGCTTATTATTATTATTATTATTATTGGATGATCAATTTGTATTTTAATGAACCCTTTATGACAACAACAATATGTAATAATGGTAAAGTTCCCACTATTTTCAGCTCATGATGCTGATGATGATGATGATGATTATTATTATTATTATTTAGGGTGACCAATCTGTATTTTAATGAACCTTTATTATCCTAGAGCAATATGTAATAATGATATGGTTCCCAGGAGCAGTATTTTCAGCACATGTTTTAACATTATTATTATTATTATTATTATTATTATTATTATTATTAAGGTGACTATTTTGTGTTTTAATTAACCCTTTATGACCCTCTGGAGCAATAAAATTATTATTATTATTATTATTATTATTATTTTAAGTGACTATTTTGCGTTTTAATTAACCCTTTATGACCCTCTGGAGCAATAAAATTATATTATTATTATTAATAATAATAATATCCCCTGGAGCATTATTTTTTGCACTTATTACTATCATTATTATTATTCTATCCCACTATCATCTCCTTTAGGAAACCTATGCAATTTACATTTTATAACTTTACAGACATAAACACTAAAACAGAATTAAACATAAGACAATTAAATGCTTATTATTATTATTATTATTATTATTATTATTAGATATACAACAAGATTAGTACATAGCAAACAAGATCACTATGCTGGCTTTTGTATTGAATCACATATTGTGATGTATCAGTGAATAATGCATGTAAATCCGAGTAGGGTGGCCTTTTGCAGACGACAAAAGGTGATTTCGTCAGCTCCTATTGTATTTAAGTGCTGGCCAAGGTCTTTAGGCACTGCACCCAGTGTGCCGATCACCACTGGGACCTTATTATTAGACCTATTATCTGGTGAAAGAAGGCTGGAGAAACACAAGCTTTTGGTGCCATGCCATAGCATCCTCTCTGCACTAAAGCAATGCAGTCAAACTATAGCCTGAGGCTCCATCAACACAGCCATATAATGCACTTTGAAACTGTGTTATATGGTCAGTGTAGACCCCTATAATACATTTCAAACTACATTATCTATGTCTGGCAGGGGGAAGCTTTGCTCAGCTGTAAAGGAAACCCAGGGAGAACAACAGTCTGAGCTGAGTCTCCTCCCTTAGAAGTTTCAAAGCACAGGCTGGATGGCCATCCGTCAGGAGGGTTTGGACGGTACCTTCCTGCCTGGCAGAACAGGACTGGATAGCCCCTGGGGGTCTCCTCCAATTCAGATGATTTTATGGTTGAAAACGAGAAAGTGAAGGCAGCTGTCAGTAGAGGGCAGTGGGCCCACAGTTATGGATCTGCTCTGCAAAAGGAGACTGGATTTTGCTGAATCTGTGTCTGTTTCCTAAGGATCCAATGGAAAGAGATTTCTCCCATGGGCCATCCAGCCTTTGCTTATTATTATTATTATTATTATTATTATTATTACGAATGAATCCTAGAGTTGGAAGATATTCCAAGGGCTCATCTAACCCAACCCCATTCTGGCATGAAGACACTATATGATCCCTCCTGACAGATAGCCATCCAGCCTCTGATTATTGTTGTTGTTGTTGTTGTTAACAGAACCAATGAATCTGAGAGTTGGAAAATACCCCATGGGCCCATCCAGTCCAACCACATTCTGGCAGTAAGGCACCATCTGACCCCTCCCAAGAGATAGTCGTCCAGCCTGGGCTTATTATTATTATTATTATTATTATTATTATTATTATCATTATTATTATTAGAACCAATGAATCAATGCCTCTAGAACATGGCCCTATAGCCCGAAAAAACCCACAAGAACCTAATGAATCATAGAGTTGGAAAATACCTCAAAGGCCCATCCAATCCAACCCCACTCTGGCAGGAAGGCACCATCCGACCCTTCCTGACAGATGGCCATTCAGCCTCTGATTACTATTAATAAGAATTATTATTATGATGATGATACAACCAAAGAATCCTAGAGTCGAAAGAGACCCCAAGGACCCATTCAATCCAATTTTATTCTGGCATGAAGACACTATTTGATCGCTCCTGACAGATGGCCATCTAGCCTCTATGATTATTGTTGTTGTTAACAGACCCAATGAATCTGAGAGTTGGAAAATACCTCAAAGGCCCATCCAATCCAACCCCACTCTGGCAGGAAGGCACCATCTGACCCCTCCTGACAGATGGCCATCCAGCCTCTGATTACTATTAATAATAATAATAATAATAATACAACCAATGAGTCAGAAGAGACCCCAAGGGCCCATTCAATTCAATTCTATTCTGACATGAAAACACTATTTGATCCCTTCCGACAGATGGCCACCCAGCCTCGGCTATTATTTTTATTATTATTATTATTATTATTAGAACCAATGAATCGGACAGTTGGAAGATACCCTAAGGGCCTGTCCAGTTCAACCCTATTCTGCTGGGAGTGAAGACACCATTCGATCCCTTCCAGCAGATGGCCACCGAGCCTCTGCTTATTATTATTCCATCACCCTACAAGGTTTCTCAAGGGATCTCTAGACCCCAAGGAAAAGGTGTATGCGTGGGGAAACACACATACCAATAATTGTGGAGGGCCGAAAATGTTATGTGAAGTGAAATAGGAAAAAATGCAATTCCAAACCATGAAATAAAATCCCAGTCTAAGGGCTCTATTTTAATTCTCTTCCCTGCTTTTAATCCCTGCTTTTAAGGAAACAGATTGGAAAAAAGACCCTTTGTGAAATTGCAAAGAAAGGAGGAAAGAAGACAGAAGTGAGGAAAAGGGCTAGACGTATTATTATTATTATTATTATTATTATTATTGGATAAGGACATAATATATTATTATTATTATGTCCTTATCCTCAAAGGTTGGGGAGCAGAAGGAATTATCCCATTTTGTACAAGAACGAGTGACCTACATCTGTATCTATCTATTTGGGAGGGGGTGAAGGCAGGATTAAAGATGGAAATGAAAGAGGGAGAAAGAAGGAGTGTGTGTGTGTGTGTGTGAGAGAGAGAGAGAGAGAGAGAGAGAGCGCTGTAGGATTTAGTCCCTAAAACTGATAGTCGTGTTTGGACTGGATATATATCTATTTGTGTGTGTGTGTATGTGTATATATACACACACACAAATAGATATAGGGGATTTGGATATATAGGATATATAGCTATGTTTTCATGGGATATTATCTATCTATCTATCTATCTATCTATCTATCTATCTATCTATGCATCCATCTATCCATGGAAAAAGGACAGGATCTTGGGAAATATTCCAACTTGTTATCTATCTATCATCTATCTATCTATCTATCATCTATCTATCTATCATCTATCTATCTATCTATCTATCTATCTAGCCATCCATCCATCTATCGATCCACATGTCTGTCTGTCTGTCTGTCTGTCTGTTTGTCCTTCCGTCCGTCCGTGCACATATCTATCTGTCTGTCTGTCCGTCCATTTATCCCTCTACCTATCTATCTATCTATCTATCTATCTATCTATCTAGCCATCCATCCATCCATCTATCTATCCACATGTCTGTCTGTCTGTCTATCTGTCTGTCTGTCTGTCCTTCTGTCCGTCTGTCCGTCTGTACACATATCCACCTGTCTGTCTGTCTGTCCTTCCATCCATTTATCCCTCTATCTATCTATCTATCTATCTATCTATCTATCTATCTATCTATCTATCTATCCATCCTTCCTTCCTTCCTTCCTTCTACACATCTATCTATCTATCTATCTATCTATCTATCTATCTATCTATCTACACATCTATCCATCTATCTATCTATCTATCTATCTACACATCTATCTGTCTATCTATCTATCTATCTCTCCATCCATCCGTGCACACATCTGTCTGTATGTCTATCCATCCATCCATCTATCTACACATTTATCCATCTATCTATCTGTCTGTCTGTCCCTCCGTCCACCCACATATTTATCTCTCCGTGTGTCTGTCTAACATCTCTATCCATCAGTTATCTAGCTCTATCAATCTTCTCTGTCTATCTATCTGGATACATACATACATACATACATACATACATATATACAGCCAAATAGATATAGGGGTTTGGATATATAGGATGTCTGTTTGGATTGGATATCTATCTATCTGGAGAGAGAGAGAGAGAGAGAGAGAGAGAGAGAGATACTATCCAACCAGCTCCTTTAAAGGGTTAAGCCCATTAGGGCTTGGCCTCTTTTGAGGGTTAAGCCAATTCCCCCCATTAAGGATAAAGCTGTTCTGGGTCTTGCCAAAGGATTATCCCCTTCCAGGCCTTGAAGGGTTAACCCCATAGGGCCCCTTCCAAGGGGGAAACCTGCTTTGCCTTTGACCCTTTCAAGGTTTTTTGCCCCTTTGAAGGATTAAACCCTTTTAAGGGTTAATCCCTGCAGGGTTTAACCCCTTCTTGGAAAGAGTGGGACCAAGAGTCCCCTTCAGCTCTCCTAAGAGTCCTTTAATTAAGAGTTAACCCATATTGGGTCTTTTGAAGGGTGAAACCCTTCAGATCCTTTTATTGGGAGATAACCCAATATTAATAACAACAACAATAGTTGTTTTTGTATTGTCGAAGGCTTTCATGGCCGGAATCACTCAGTTCTTGTGGGTTTTTTCGGGCTATATGGCCATGTTCTAGAGGCATTTCTCCTGACGTTTCGCCTGCATCTATGGCAAGCATCCTCAGAGGGTCTGGTTGCAATTAGTACAATGGGTTTATATATCTGTGGAATGGTTGGGGTGGGGCAAGGAGCTCTTCCCTGCTGCAGTTAGGTGTGAATGTTAGCTAATCACCTTCATTAGCATTTGAAGGCCTGCCTGAGTCTGGGAAAATCTGTTGCTGGGAGTTGTTAATCTGTGCCTGGTTTCTTCCTCTCTGATGTTTAGCTGTTAAAATTTTAGAGTTTTTTAAAACTGGTAGCCAGATTTTGTTCATTTTCATGGTCTCTTCCTTTCTGTTGAAATTGTCCACATGCTTGTGGATTTCAATGGCTTCTCTGTGTAGTCTGACATGGTGGTTGTTGGTGTGGTCCAGCATTTCTGTGTTCTCAAATAATATGCTGTGTCCAGGCTGGTTCATCAGGTGCTCTGCTATGGCTGACTTCTCTGGTTGAAGTAGTCTGCAGTGCCTTTCATGTTCCTTGATGCGTGTCTGGGCGCTGCGTTTGGTGGTCCCTATGTAGACTTGTCCACAGCTGCATGGTATACGGTAGACTCCTGCAGAGGTGAGAGGATCCCTCAAAAATAGTTGTTTTTGATTGCTTATGTATTATATTATTATACTAGCTTGGGTACCCGGTGTGGCCCGGGTTATTTGAAAAGTCATTTTTTAAAATTGTACAAAACGCATAAGGTTGTGGGTGAACTACAACTCGTATCATGCCAGGTTAACCTCAAGAAACTCCATCAGTACTTAAAGTTTGTCACGTTGGGCAAGTTTATTCTAGATGCATCATGGGTGGGGTTCAGTGTGCTCTCTGGCTGTAGAGTAAACTACATCTCCCACTATGGGGTCAGTCCCTCCAATTGGTTGAGTTACTCATGGGGGTTCTTTGGGCCAGGTGTGGTCCCTGACTATACTCGGTGGAAGTCACAGTTTCCCTGGTTGTGGGTGAACTACAACTCCCAGAAAGGAAGGTCGGTTTCCCCCAAAACCATCCAGTAATCAAATTTCAGCATATCAAGGATGTGTGCCTAGTTTGGTCCAGATCCATCGGTGTTTGGGTTCACAGCGCTCTCTCTGGATGTAGGTGAACTACAACTCCCCCAAATCAAGGTAATTTTTCCCCCAAAGACCTCCAGTATTTTTTTGCTGGTCAAGGGGGCTCTGCGTGGTCCAATTCCGTCTCTAGTGGAGTTAGAGAGCTCATTGACTGCAGGTGAACTATACATCCCAGGACCTACAAGTGCTGTATCCACAGTGCTGTCTGGATGTAGGTGAACTACAACTCCCTCAAAACAAAGTGATTCCCCCCTCCCCCAAGGACCTCCAGTATTTTTTGCTGGTCATGGGGGCTCTGTGTGCCACGTTTGGTCCAATTCTATCTTTGGTCAAGTTCAGAGTGCTCATTGGCTGAAGGTGAACTATACATCTCAGTACCTACAAGATGGTCAGGCCAATTCCCCTCAAAATCCACCAGTATTCAAATTTCGGCATATTAGATATGCATGCCAAGTTTGGACCAGATCCATCATTGTTTGAGTAGGTGAACTACAACTCCTATAAATCCCAGCAAAGACTTCTGTGTGTCAAGTTAGTTCCAGGTCCATCGTTGGTGGCGTTCAGAGTGGTTTTCAACTAAAGAACTATACATCCCAGTACCTACAACTCCTATAAATCATGATTTCCCCCCAAACCTCTCTGGTATGTTTAGTTGCTGATCAATTCCTCTGTTTGTTGTGCCATAGAAAAATAATAGGAATGGGTTAAGAGAGAGGCAGTGGGCGTGGTCGTGCAAATTCCACACCAATGGAGATAGTAAGAAACACTGGGATGTCTATGGTGGAGGAAACACAAAATAATTATGTGTACAGATAGAAGATAGATAGATATGCATATTATTGTGTTTATTATTATAGTGTTATGTATATTAGGATGTATATTATTATATTATTATGTATATTAGGATGTATATTATTATATTATTATGTATATTAGGGTGTATATGATTGCATTTATTATATTAACATGTATATTGGGATGCATATTATTGTATTGATTATATTAATATGTATATTAGGGTGTATATTATTGTGTTTATTATATTAACATGTATATTAGGGTGTATATTATCATGTTTATTATATTAATAGGTATATTAGAATGTATATTATTGTATTATATTAGGATATATATAATTGTATTTATCATATTAATATGTATTTTAGGATGTATATTGTGTTTATTATATTAATAGGTATATTAGGGTGTACATTATTGTGTTTATTATAGTAATAGATATATTAGAGTGTATATTATATTATATTAGGGTGTATATAATTGTAATTATCATTAATGTGTATTTTAGGATGTATATTATTGTGTTTATTATATTACAATGTATATCAGGGTGCATATTATTGTGTTTATTATATTAATATGTATATTAGGGTGTATATTATTGCATTTATTATATGAATATGCATGTTAGGGTGTATATTATTGTGTTTATTATATTAGGATGTATATTATTGTGTTTATTATACTAATATGTATATTAGGGTGTAGATTATTGCATTTATTATATTAATAATACAATAATATACATCTTAATGTAATAAATACAACAATGCCCATCCTAATATGCATATTTATTTATTATATTGGTACATAAATATGTATTATTATTATTATTATTATTATTATTATTATTATGTAAAGGGTTAAATGAAACCCCATCAAGGGTTAACTCCTAAAGGCCCTGCCAAAAGGCCTTCCCTTTGGAAGCTCTTCCAGGGATCCAATGATCCTATAATCCCAGCCTTCAAAAGGGTTAATCCAGGCGACCAGCCATTCTGCCTCCCTTCCGGCATTGAAAGGGTTAATCCCATCTACCCTTTTCTTGATTGACACATTTCTCGCCGACAGGCCCGCTTCGGACCAATCAGGAGCCTGGCTCGGCTTCGTCCTCTTTTTTTTTTTTTCCTTTCCCTTCCCGGCTCGTCTCGGCCCACGTGGGTGCCGACGAACGCTGCCTGTCAGTCAGTCCCGGGGTTTTAATTTATTCGCCGCCCCGCCCCTTTCCCCGCGTTCCACGCCTCCTGATTGGCTCAGGCGCGCCTGGCGGTGGCGAAAGAGAAGGAGCCAGGCCCCACGTGGAGCTGGCGCGGGTCCCATTGATCCTTTCGCCTCCCCCGCAAAGCCCTGGCAAAAGGAGGGGTGGGACTGAAAAAGGGGGAAGGAAAAAAAAGGGGGGAAGGAAGGAAGGAAGGGAAAAGAGGGAGAGAAAAGAAGGGGAGGGGGGGCGATCGGGGAGAAACCCAGCCGCGGTGACCCACCCACCTCCTTCCCATTTGGGTGAGTATTTTCTATTTCTGAGTCTATTTAGGGTTTTGTTGTTTTTCTTGAGGTTCCTTTCTTAATGGGGGCTTTTTGTTGTTGTTGTTGTTGTTGGAAAAGCCAGGCCTTAGATCCTTCTCCTTTAAGAGATCTCTCTTTTCTCCCTACCTGCTGCTCTTTTTCTCTCCCTTGCAAAATAATGGAGGGGGGGATCCTTTTGTTTACAAAGGAGGCATATATGCATAATATTGGGGTTTGATCTATGGGAAGGGGGAAAAAGGAAGCATTTGGTGAAGTATGAAGCACTACAAAGAGAGAGAAGGTCCTAAGCAATCATCCTAGAGTGGGAAAGGGAACCCAAAAGGCCATCTAGTCCAACCCCCTTAAGGAAAAGACACAACCAAGCCTGTACTTAAAATATTTCAAGAAATATTGGCAATAATAATAGAAAATAGAGTTAAAAATACACTAGAAATAGCACTGTTATCAATATTTGATAAAGTGATACTCTCACAATAATAGGGAAGGGAACCCCAAAGGCCATCTAGTCCAACCCCCCTTAAGGAAAAGACACAACCAAGTCAATACATAAAATAGTTAAAGAAATATTGGCAATAATAATAGAAAATAGAGTTTAAAATACACCAGCAATAGCACTGTTATCAATATTTGATAAATTGATACTCTCACAATAATAGGGAAGGTAACCCCAAAGGCCATCTAGTCCAACCCCCCTTAAGGAAAAGACACAACCAAGCCTGTACTTAAAATATTTAAAGAAATAAAAATAGAAAATAGAGTTTAAAATACACCAGAAATAGCACTGTTATCAATATTTGATAAAGTGATACTCTCCCAATAATAGGGAAGGGAACCCCAAAGGCCATCTAGTCCAACCTCCCTTAAGGAAAAGACACAACCAAGTCAATACATAAAATAGTTAAAGAAATATGGGCAATAATAAAAAAATAGAGCTAAAAATACATCAGAAATGGCATTGTTATCAATATATGATAAGGTGATACTCTCACAATAACAGGGAAAATAAGATGATGATAATAATAATAATAATAATAATAATAATAATAGGTAAGGGAACCCCAACCAAAGCCCACATAGTCCAAACCCATTAAGGAAAATACACAACTAAGTCAATACATGAAATATGGGCAAGAATTAAAAATAGAGCTAAAACAATACACCAGAAATAGCATTGTATCCAATATATGATAAGATGATACTCTCAGAAGAGCATAATAATAGGGAAGGGAACCCCAAAAGCCATCTAGTCCAACCCCATTGAGGAAAAGGCAGGACCAAGTCAATACATAAAATATTTAAAGAAATACTAGCTGTCCCCTGCCACGTGTTGCTGTGACCCAGTCTGGTGATCTGGAAAATAAAGTAATGAGAAAGTGTTGGTTTCTAATATATGTAATTTTTTATGCTTGTGGGTAAACAGTATTTCTTGCTGTTTCTTTGTCAGTGTTGATGTGGAGAGTGTCTGGTTTGCCCACCCTGGAACATGCACGATATCATTGTCCTTCTTTAAGGGTCCCTTTCAAATCTATGATACTATATCTCTCTGTGTGTGAATCATATCTACCTATCTATCTATCTATATCTATGGCTGGATGGCTCTTTGTCAGGAGGGCTTTGATTACGTTTTCTTTCTCTGATGAAGGGAGTTGGACTGGATGGTCTTAAGTATTTTCTGTTGGTCATGGGGGTTCTGTGTGGGAAGTTTGCCCCTATTCTGTCGGTTGTGGGGTTCAGAATGTTCTTTGATTGTAGGTGAACTGTGAATCCCAGTGACTACAACTCCCAAATGTCAAGGTCTATTTTCCCCCAAACTCCATCTATGTTCGTATTTGGGCGTATTGAGTGCTTGTGCCAAGTTTGGTCCAGATCCATCATTGTTTGAGCTCACAGTGCTCTCTGGATGTAGGTGAACTACAACTCCCTAACTCAAGGCCAATGCCCACCAAACACTTCCAGTATTTTCTGTTGGTCATGGGAGTTCTGTGTGCCAAGTTTGGTTCAATTCCATCATTGATGGAGTTCAGAATGCTCTTTGATTGTGGGTGAACTATAAATCCCAGCAACTACAACTGCCAAATGACAAAATCATAATTTTTGAGTGACGGTCACTCCTTGTGTAGTGAGATGTTTTGTTGCCAAATTTGGTGTGATTTCGTTCATTCGTTCTTTTGTTTTTAAGGTACTCATTATGCACAGAGCATTTTTATATATATAGATAGATGGACAGTAATAAAAAATAGAGCTAAAAATACACCAGAAATAGCATTGTATTTTCAAAGGCTTTCATGGCCGGAATCACTGGGTTGTTGTGAGTTTTTTGGGTTGTCTGGCCATGTTACAGAAGCATTCTCTCCTGACATTTCGCCCGCATCTATGGCAGGCATCCTCAAAGGTTGTAAGGTCTGTTGGAAACTCGCAAAATGGGTTTTTTATATATTTTGAATGTCCAGATTGGGAGAGAGAACTCTTGTCTGTTTGAGGCAGGTGTGAACATTGCAATTGGCTGCCTTGATTAACATTTAATGACCTAGCACTTTCAAGGTCTGGCTGCTTCCTGCCTGGGGGAGTCCTTTGTTGGGAGGTGTTAGCCAGCCATGATTGTTTCTTGTCTGGAATTCCCCTGTTTTTGAGTGTTGTTCTTTATTTGCTGCTATGATTTTAGAGGTTTTTTTTAAAAATACTGGTAGCCAAATTTTCATGCTTTCTTCCTTTCTGTTGAACTTGTGGTTGCAATGGCTTCTCTGTGTAGTCTGGCATCGTGGTTGTTAGAGTGGTCCAGCATTTCTGTACTCTCAAACAGCACCACATATTATTTCAGAACACAGAGCTTAAAAATACACCAGAAATAGCATTTATTTATTTATCATATCAGAAGTGAAACGAGGGTAAAGTTGTAATATATTTTTTTAAAAAACACAAAATTGGCATTGTACTAAATGTCCTTTTGAACAGAAGCTGGCCACTTGGAGTTCCTTTGGTGTGGCTGTGAGAAGGTTGTGCATGTAGCAGGGCTCAGGCTGCATTGTAGTGAGTGGTCTGTGGTGTGCTCTTCTCCACACGCACATGTTGTGGACTCCGCTTTGTAGCCCTATTTCTTAAGTTTGGCTCTGTACCTCGTGGTACCAGAAAGCAGCCTGTTCAGTGCCTTTCAAGTCAATCCAGCCTTCTGTGTGCCTAGGAGGGAGTTTCTCATCTGATCTCAGCCACCGATTGAGGTTCTGTGTTTTAACCTGCCAATTTTGGATTCTCGCTTGCTGAGGGGTTCCTGCGAGTATCTCTGTAGATCTTAGAAAACAGTTTCTTGATTTAAGGCGTTGGCGTGCTGGCTGATGGGCCAGAGATGTCAATTTATTTTATTTCAGTTACTTCAGGTCTTTCTTTAGCTGCCAGAATGTCCAAATGCCTGGTCCCACATCCAGGTCTTCAGTTTTTTTCTAAAAGAAAAAAGGGAATTCGCCGATGTAATCTCCCCGGGGAGTGAGTTCCACAGGTGAAGGGCCACCACCGAGAAGGCCCTGCTCCTCGTCCCAGCCTCACTTGTGATAGAGGCGGGGTCGAGAGCAGGGCCTCCTCAGAAGTGACTCCGAGGTGGGACGTAGAGGGGGATCTATTCGGACAGATACACTGAGCCGGAACCGTATAGGGTTTTGTAGGTCAAGACCAGCACTTTGAATTGTGCTCGGAATTGGATCGGTAGCCAGTGGAGCTGACACAACAGGGGGGTGGTATGCTCCCTGTATGGCGCTCCAGTGAGCAATCTGGCTGCCTCTCGCTGGACTAGTTGGAGTTTCTGAGCAGTCTTCAAAGGCAACCCCACGTAGAGTGCGTTGCAGTAATCCAATCGGGATGTAATGCCTTGGTCCTTTCCTTACTGGCTGCTACTTCCCGACGGATGTCAGGTGATGCAATACTGGCTAAACAGTATGGTGGTGTACTATGTAGACATCCTGTGATAATGCAACATGTCTCATTAAGAGCCACGTTCACTGTTTTAACATGTATTCTACACTGGGCATGCGTACTCAGCAGCAGAGTAGCAAAGCACAAGGGCAGGTGTCTTCACTGTATCTAGTTGTGATCCCCAGATTGTGCTTAACATTTACACAAATGACCAGCCACTGTCAGAAGGGACAGAGAGTTTCATCTATGCTGACGATCATGCCATCACCACTCAAGCAGGGAGCTTTGAAATGGTTGAACAGAAGCTCTCCAAAGCTTTGAGTTCTCTTACTGCCTATTACAGGGGAAACCAGCTGATTCCTAATCCATCTAAAACGCAGACATGTGCTTTTCATCTTAAGCATCCCGAGCTCTGAGGATTACCTGGAAAGGAATCCCACTGGAGCATTGCAGCGCACCCAAATACCTGGGAGTTATCCTGGACTGTGCTCTGACTTATAAGAAGCACTGCTTTAATATCAAGCAAAAAAGTGGGTACTTAGAAACAATGTCATACAAAACCTGACTGGCACAACCTGGGGAAATAGCATTGTTATCAATATATGATAAGACTAGCCGTCCCCTGCCACGCGTTGCTGTGGTCCACATGGGGGTTTTGTATGGGAGGTTTGGCCCATTTCTATCGTTGGTGGGGTTTAGAATGCTCTTTGATTGTTGGTGAACTATAAATCCCAGCAACTACAGCTCCCAAATGTCAAGATTCAATTTTCCCCAAACGCCACCAGTGTTCACATTTGGGCATATTGAGTATTTGTGTAGAGTTTGGTCCAGATCCATCATTGTTTGAGTCCACCATGATCGCTGGATGTAGGTGAACTACAACTCCAAAACTAAAGGACACTGCCCACCAAACCCTTCCAGTATTTAAGTTGGTCATGGGAGAACTGTGTGCTTAGTTTGGTTCAATTCCATCATTGGTGAGGTTCAGAATGTTCTGTGATTGTAGGTGAACTATAAATCCCAGCAACTACAACTCCCAAAAGTCAAGATTCTATTTTCCCCAAACTCCACCAGTGTTTACATTTGGGCATATTGAGTATTCGTGTAGAGTCCAGATCCATCATTGTTTGAGTCCACGGTGCTCTCTGGATGTAGGTGAACTACAACGACAACTCCAAAACCAAAGGACACTGCCCACCAAACCCTTCCAGTATTTTCTGTTGGTCATGGGAGAACTGTGTGCCAATTTTGGTTAAATTCCATAGTTGGTGGGGTTCAGAATGCTCTTTCATTGTAGATGAACTATAAATCCTAGCAGCTACAATTCCCAAATGAAAAAATCAATTTTTTGAGTGAAGAACATACATTGGGTTGTTAGGTGTATCATGTCCGAATTTGGTGTCAATTCCCCCAGTGGTTTTTGAGTTCTGTGAATATCACAAACGAACATTACATTTTTATTTATATAGATTATACTCTCACAAAAAGATAATACCAATAAAAGGGAAGGGAACACCAAAGGCCATTTAGTCCAACCCCATTAAGGAAAATACACAACCAAGTCAATACATAAACTATTTAAAGAAATATGGGCAAGGATAATAAATAATAGAGCTAAAACAATACACCAGAAATAGCATTGTTATTAATGTATGATAAGATGATAATTATAGGGAAGGGAACTCCAAAGGCCATCTAGTCCAACCCCATTGAGAAAAATATACAATATACATGGCTACGGATCAAGGTTGTGGGTGAACTAGAACTCATATCATGCCAAGTTAACTCCCTGAAACATCATCAATACTTTAAGTTTGTCATGTTGGGCAAGTTTTCTCTAGATGCATCATTGGTGGGGTTCAGTGTGCTCTCTGGCTGCACGATGAATTACAACTCCCACCATGGTGGGTCATTCCCATCAAATCCCTTCAGTAGGTTGGATTGGTTATGGAGGTTCTGTGTGCCAAGTTTGGTCCAGGTCCATCTTCGGTGGTGGCCACAGTGCTTCTGGATGTAAGTGAACTACAATTCCTTGAAAGGAAGGTCAGTCTCTCCCAAACCCCTCCAGTATTCAAATTTCAGTGTATTGGGTATGTGTGCCAAGTTTGGTCCAGATCCATCGGTGTTTGGGTTCACAGTGCTCTCTGAATGTAAGTGAACTACAACTCCCCCAAATCAAGATGAATTTTTACCAAAGACTTCCAACATTTTTTGTTGGTCGTGGTGGCTCTGTGTGCCAAGTTTGGTCCAGTTCCATCTTTGGTGGAGTTCAGAGTGCTCATTGATTGCAGGTAAACTATAGATCCCAGTACCCACAACTCAAAAATGTCCAGGCCAATTCCCCTCAAAACCCACCAGTATTCAAATTTGGGCATATCGGGTATGCATGCCAAGTTTGGTCCAGATCCACCACAGACATAGCATTATCCAAACACAAATCAAGGAACAGGAAAGGCACAGCAGACCAATTCAACCAGGGAAGTCAGCCATAGCAGAGCACTTGATGAACCAACCCAGACACAGCATATTATTGGAGAACACAGAAATGCTAGACGACTCCAAAAACCACCATGTCAGACTACACAGAGAAGCCACTGAAATCAACAAGCATGTGGACCATTTCAACAGAAAGGGAGAAACCATGAAAATGAACAAAATTTGGCTACCATTATTTTTAAAAAATCTAAAATTATAACAGTAAATAAAGAACAACACTCAAACACAGGGGAACTCCAGACAAGAAACAATCAGGGACAGCTAATCACCTCTCAACAAAGGATTCCCCCAGGCAGTAACAAGTCACACCTAAAAACTGTCAGGCCAACTGTCAGGCCAAGGTAGCCAATTGAAACATTCACACCTTGCTCCAACAGACAAGAGTTCTTTCTCCCACCCTGGACTTTCCACAGATATATAAAGCCAATTTTTCTAATTTCCAACAGACCTCACAACCTCTGAGGATGCCTGCCACAGATGCAGGTGAAACATCAGTAGAGAATGCTTCTAGAACATGGCCATATAGCCTGAAAAACCTACAACAACCCAGATCCATCATTGTTTGGGTTGATAGTGCGCTCTGGATGTAGGTGAACCACAACTCCTATAAATCTCTTCAAAGACCTCCAGTATGTTTTGTTGGTCATGGCAGTTCCATGTGCCAAGTTAGTTCCTGGTCTGTTGTTGGTGGAGTTCAAAGTGTTCTTAGATTGCAGGTGAACTATACATCCCAGGACCTACAACTCCTATAAATCATGGTGAATTCTCCCCAAACCTCTCTAGTTTGTTCAGTTGCTGATCAATTTCTCTGTTTACTGTGTGCTATGGAAAAGAATAGGAAAGGTTTAAGGGAGAGGCAGGGGGCGGGATCATGCAAATTCCACACCAATGGAGAAAATCAGAAACACTGGGATGTCTGTGGTGAAGAAAATCTAGGATGGAACTGTGCCCGTATGAAAATCTTCACTCCGGTGGTGGGCAGTATTGTTGTCCAAGAGCCCGGCCAATGTTGTTGAGGACATTGGCAGGGCTCTTGGACATGTTCATGGCGCTTACTATAACCTATAATGTAATTGGAGGGAGGGCCTTTGGTGTCTCCTGAATAGTGGGAGCTATAGCTGTTTGTGGAGGCAGGAGCTTGCTTGTGTAAGTGGACACCCCAGCCACGTACACACATACATATTTTCACATTTTTATTATGTGTAAGATAGAGGTTAGATAATAATAGAACTATAGATTTCTAGTTGGAGGAGACCTCTAGGGCCATCCAGTCCAACCCTATTCTGCTGGGCAGTAAGACACTATCCAATCCCTCCCAACAGATGGCCATTGAGACTCTGCTAATAATAATAATAATAATAACAACAACAACAACAACAGTAATTGCTTTCTTTGATACTAAAACTGTAAGAAAATACTGCACTCTTTGAAAGATTTAATGTGTTTTCTTCTGCTTTTCCCAGGGATTCCTAGTTTGCTGCAGGTAAAGAGAAATAGGCAGCCGCAGAAACCCTATGGTTTTGTTCCAAGGATGTTCCCGCAAAACCGGCCTCCGGTAGGTTATTTTGGGTCTATTATTATTATTATTATTATTATTATTATTGGGGCAGATTTCAACTGTTGGGTGTATGAATTAGAGGAATGTGATTAAAATTAGAACCGTGGATGTATATATAGGGTTATCTAACAGGAGTAGGAGCATAAAGGGGTCAAAATCAACAGGCAATAAGTGTGAGTTGTCGAAGGCTTTCATGGCCAGAATCGCTGGGTTGCTGTGAGTTTTCTGGTTCTGCACGGCCATATTCCAGAAGCATTCTCTCCTGATGTTTCTCCCACATCTATAGTAGGCATCCTGTCAAAGATGTGGGCAAAACGTCAGGAGAGAATGCTTCTAGAACATGTCCATACAATCCGGAAAACTCACAGCAACCCAATGAGTGTGAGATTCCTAGAATATTCTTATTATTAGTAGTATATATGATGATGATAATGATAATAAAAATAATATAATAAAGTAATGAGAAAGTATTGGTTTCTAATATATGTAATTTCTTTATGCTTGTGGCTAAACAGTATTTGATTACATTTTCTTGCCCTGGTGAAGGGAGTTGGACTGGATGGCCTTAAGTATGATGGCTCTGTGTGAGAAGTTTGTCCCAATTCTGTCGTTGGCGGGGTTCAGCATGCTCTTTGATTGTAGGTCAACTATAAATCCCAGAAACTACAACTCCCAAATGTCAGGGTCTATTTCCCCCAAACTCCACCAGTATTCACATTTGGGCATATGGAATATTTGTGCCAAGTTTGGTCCAGATCCATCATTGTTTGAGTCCAAAGTGCTCTCTGTATGTAGGTGAACTACAACTCCCAAACTCAAGGTGAATGCCCACCAAACCCGTGTAGTATTTTCTGTTGGTCATGGGAGTTCTGTGCCCCAAGATTGGTTCAATGCCATAATTGGTGGAGTTCAGAATGCTCTTTGATTTTAGGTGAACTATAAATCCCAGCAACTACAACTCCCAAATGACAAAATCATTTTTTTTTTTAGTGAAGGACATACATTGGGTTGTTAGGTGTCTTGTATCCAAATTTGGTGTCAATTGGCCCACTGCTTTTTAAGTTCTGTTAATCCCACAAACGGACATTACATTTTTATTTTTATAGATAATACACACATAATTAATAGAATTATAATCCTTTTATTTTTTACCCCCCTCTCCATGTCATGCTCTCTCTCTCAATATATATATATTACCCCGCTTTCCTTACAACACTAAAAACAATACAACTCAACCCTTTTCATAGGTAGATTTTGGGATAGAGGAGTACTTTTTTGGGATGGAGAACAGGGGTCTTCTTGGTGATGGCCCGTGGAACTCCCTTCCACTGGAATCCCAGTAAGACACTTCTCTGGTCTTTTTCTATTGACAAGGTAATAGACAGGTAAGGCTCTCACTGGAGGCAGGAGATAATGGGTGCTTTCTCTCTCTGTCCTTCCCAGGCCCACCTGCCGGCCCCATCAGTGGCCACCAGTGCTGCCAGCGTTGTTTCCACCACTCCGCAGTCCCTGAAGCTCACTTACCCCGAGGTCCTGGACCGAATCAAGGAGGAATTTCAGTTCCTGCAAAATCAGTATCACAGGTAAGACCTTTTGCAGGTTACTGATAAGGGGGAGTTGTTGGGATTTGCAGTATGAAAGTGAGGCATTGAATCTAGGAGTTGTAGCAAAGCACAAGCCGAACGTGAGTCGAGAGCGTGGTTCTGAGGTGAAAAAGGCCCACCTGTATGAAAGTCTATCTTTATGACCCCGTTCCTTTATGAGTTTCTCCCCTACAAACAATCTGCTCCATCCCTGTCTCATCCTGATTTCAGTATTTTTAGTATCTTAGTTTTTATCTTGCACTTGCTCATTGTTATGTTATGTTGTTTCATTGTGTATGATTTTGCTTTATCTTTTTTTTGTACTCATATGTTGTATGTATTTTACTGTGTTGTTGTTGTGTTTTGGTTTTACTTTATTGTAATATGCTGTTGGGCTTGGCCTCATGTAAGCCGCCCCGAGTCCCTATTGGGGAGATGGTGGCGGGGCATTAAATAAAGTTGATTATTATTATTGTTTACTAGTTGTATCCGCCACGCGTTGCTGTGGCCAGCCTTCCCTCCCTCTTTCTCTCCTTCTTTCCCTCCTTCCTTCGCTCCCTCTTTCCTTCTTTCCATCTCTCCTTCCTTCCTTCTCTACCTCTTTCCTTCTTTCCCCCTTTTCTTTTCCTTCTTTTTTCTCTCCTTTCTTCCTTCTTTTGCTTTTTGCGTCCATCCTTCTTTCTCTCTTTCCTTCTTTCCTTCCCTCCCTCTTTCTCTCCTTTCTTCCTTCGCTCTCTCTTTCCTTCTTTCCATCTCTCCTTCCTTCCTTCTCTACCTCTTTCCTTCTTTCCCCCATTTTCTTTTCCTTCTTTTTTCTCTCCTTTCTTCCTTCTCTACCTCTTTCCTTCCTTCTTTTGCTTTTTACATCCATCCTTCTTTTTTTCCTTCCCTCCCTCTTTCTCTCCTTTTTTCCTTCTCCACCTCTTTCCTTCCTTTCTTTGCTTTTTGCATCCATCCTTCTTTCTCTCTTTCCTTCCCTCCTGCTTTTCTCCTTCTTTCCCTCCTTTCTTCACTCCCTCTTTACTTCCTTCCCTTATTTTCTTTTCTTCTCTCCTTCCTTCCTTCTCTACTTCTTTCCTCCCTCCCTCCCTTTTATTTTCCTTCTTCGTTCTTTCCTTTCTTCCTTCTCTACCTCTTTTCTTCCTTTCTTTGCTCTTTGGTTCCATGTTTCCTTCTTTCTTTCTTTCTTTCTTTCTTTTTTTCTTCCCTTCCTTCCCTTTTTTCTGTATCGTCATTTAGCTTTTCATTATTTAGCTTTTTGGGGTTTTTAAGTCGTTTTCATTGATTTTTTTGGGGGGGGGGGTGGCGGCGTAAGTAGTACCAAATTGCTGTAGAGTTGCCCTTCCTGGGTCCATAACCTTTCACTTTGATTGGCTTTAGTTTTCTGTTTTTAAGCAGAGAAAAACACCCTGCCATATGTGTAAGTGTAGTGTACGCATACAACAACGGAACGAAACGCCATCTCGTGAAGTTCCAAGCATCTGAATTATTTCCATTCAAATATCCTATATTTCTATGCAATTTTAGTCATGTTTCTATGCGATCGGACTTGCCGTTTCAGTGTGGGAATTATTATTAACCCAAGAGTGGAAATTTATTTTTCTTCTGTGTATTACTTCTGTGTATTCTGTGTATTTTCTTCTGTGTATTACTACAGTAATACTGTGTATTACTACAGTATTACTACTATTATCTCTTTTGTCTTTTTTTATTTGTGTGTTTTGATTTTACCTTTTGGGATTGTAAGTGTGACTGACATTAGATACATTGTTTCCTCTTCCTCCGAGTCCCCTTGGGGAGAGGGAGCAGGAGATAAACAAACAAAGCTTTGTTGTTGTTGTTATATATTTATTTTATATTATATGTTATTACTGTTTATACATGTGTGTGTGAGTATGAATGATGATGATGATTATTATTGTTATTATTATTATTAATGATGCCCAATGGGGAGGGAGAGTTAACTCTACGTGGTGGGGACGGCTCGGAAGCTCCAAGTAGTCCAACGGGCGGCAGCCATGGTACTAACAGGAGCAGGGCGCAGGGAGCATACAACTCCTCTGCTGTACCAGCTCCACTGGCTGCCGATTAGCTACCGGGCCCAATTCAAAGTGCTGGCATTGGCCTTTAAAGCCCTAAACGGTTCTGGCCCAACATATCTATCCGAACGTATCTCGGCCTATCAGCCCACCAGGACCCTAAGATCTTCGGGAGAGGCCCTTCTCTCCATCCCGCCTGCTTCACAGGTGCGGCTGGCGGGAACGAGAGACAGGGCCTTTTCTGTGGCGGCCCCGCGGCTTTGGAATGCCCTCCCTATAGAGATAAGATCAGCCTCCTCGCTGATAGTATTTCGGAAAAAACTCAAGACATGGATGTTTGAGCAAGCATTCGGCTAATCCGATGCGATGAAATCTCTGATCAAGGACTGGCAATCACAGACAACGAAATTGGATTATGATTTTAATTTAAGAGATGCATTGGTCTGTATTGGTGGCCCAATACTGTGTATTGTATATGTATGTGTTTTATATTTTTAATTGGAATATTGTTGTTTTTAAATGTTGTAAACCGCAATGAGTCGCCGTTTTAGGCTGAGATATTAGCGGTATACAAGTGTACTAAATAAATAAATAAATAAATAAACCCCAGAAGACAAGAGTGTGATACAGCAGCAGAAAAGGCTAATGCGATTCTCTGCTGCATCCATTGGAGTATGGTCCCCAGATCCAGGGAAGTCACTCTGTTCTTTCTTTTCAGCTTGAAGCTCGAATGTGAGAAGCTGGCGACAGAGAAGACAGAAATACAACGCCATTATGTTATGGTGAGTGTCTCTTTGGGATGGGAGAAGGGACAAAAAAGGCAAGGGTTTCCATCTCAAGGCCCCCCAAATAAAACCTCCTTCCTGAGCCCCCCTTTTCCCTCCTTTGCCTTGCAGTACTACGAAATGTCATACGGGCTGAATATTGAAATGCACAAACAGGTAAGCTGATGGAATGTTTGGATGGGCATCTCTCATGAGTGTTTTAGTTGTGTCTTCCGTCTAGGGAAAGGGTTGGACGGACTAGGTGAACTTCAGGTTTCCTTTGGATGTAGCCGTGGCAGGTACAATGGGATTGTGACCCTATAACCATATAGAACAACATCATGAATTATTATTATTACTAATACTATTAATAATGATAATTTTATTTCTTACCCACCTCTCCCCACAGCTCAAGACGGGTCACAGCACTGTCAAAAACACACAATACTATAACTAATAATAATAATAATAATAATAATAAGTATTAATAGTATTGCTATTATTACTGTGATTACTATTAATAGTATTAATATTTACTCTTGCTATTATTAGTATTACCATTATCATTAATATTGCTGTTACTACTGTTGTTATTAATAATATTAAGCCCCCTGGTGGCACAGTGGACTAAACCACTGAGCTGCTGAACTTGCTGACCAAAAGGGTCTGGGGAGTGGGGTGAGCTCCTGCTGTTAACTTCATCTCCTACCAATCTAGCAGTTTGAAAACACGCAAGTGTGAGTAGATCAATAGATATTGCTTCTGTGGGAAGGTAATGGTGCTCCATGCAGTCATGCTGGCCACATGGCCTTGGAGGTGTCTAAGGACAACAGTGGCTCTTTGGCTTATTCCTACTACTATTATTAATACAGCATTACTATTACTCTTATTATTATTTTGTCATGTCAGAAGCGACTTGAGAAACTGCAAGTCGCTTCTGGTGTGAGAGAATTGGCCGTCTGCAAGGACGTTGCCCAGGGGACGCCTGGATGTTTTTGATGTGTTACCATCCTTGTGGGAGGCTTCTCTCATGCTATTACTATTACTATTACTATTATTAAGACAGTATTACTACTATTATTAATAATATTACTATTATTCCTATTACTTGTTATTATTCCCTTCATGATTTACATGACCTATCTCTCAAAGCTGTTGTGAGCATAAAATCATAGAATCCTAGAGTTAAGAGACCCTCAAGGGCCATCCAGTCCAACCCTATTCTGGCAGGTAGGAATACATTGTCAAAGCCCTCCCGACAAATGGCCATCCAGCCATATACATCACCTGGCCTTTCTTTCCCTCCCCAAATATCCTAAATAGTTCTGGTTTTGGTCCTTTTATTATTATCATTATCATGATGATGGAATGCCTGCAGCAGACAGCAGAATTGATTGCCGGCTTCAGGTGTCGCTGGCTCCCTGCCAGGCGGCTGTCTGCATTTCTCCTTTCTCCTCCCTTTTCTTTCCCTTGCTTTTAAAAAAACCCTTTAAATTATTTTTGCTTCTCTGGTCTGGGCTCTTGACAAGCCCCCTGCGTGACAAATGCGGGCTTGGAGGGGATCACCTTGGCAGGCGGGTAATAAATCCCCCTTTTCTCTCTCCTTCTCCTCCCTCGCTTCGTTCCCTCCTTCCCTCTTTTGCTCTGTCTGGTGCCTCCCCTTAGATTAAATCCCCCCCTCCAGCGGCAGCCCAGCAGGCCTCTTTTTAATGCCATTCAATCCCACAGCCAACGAACTTTATTATCATCGGAATCTATAAGGTCACGCTCTTGACACTGCTAACCTAGTTTTGGTGGTCTGGGTGAGGATACACACACTCACACACACACGCACACACTAGCTTGGGCATTCGTCATTGCCCGGGTTATTACAAGAAGTCATTATTTTATTTTACAAAATACATAAGGTTGTGGGTGTACTACAACTCACATCATGCCAGATTAACCTCCTGAAACGCTGTCAATACTTAAAATTTGTTATGTTGGGCAAGTTTGCTAAAGATGCATCATCAGTGGAGTTCAATATGTTCTCTAACTTAAGGATGAATTACAACACCCATCATGGTGGGTCAGCCCTGTCAAGTCTCTCCAGTATGTTCAGTTGGTCATGGGAGTTCTGTGTGCCAAGTTAGGTCAAGGTCTATCATTGGTGGGGTTCAGAGTGCTCTTAGATTGCAGGTGAACTATACATCCCAGTATGCACAACTCCTATAAATCATGGTGAATTCTCCCCAAACCTCTCTAGTATGTTCAGTTGCTGATCAATTCCTCTGTTTGTTGTGTGACATAGAAAAGGAAAGGAAAGGGTTAAGGGAGAGGCAGTGGGCAGGGTCATGCAAATTCCACACCAATGGGGGAGTCAGAAACACTGGGATGTCTGTGGTGGAGGAAACACGTAAAATATATATGAGCGAGATATCCTCTTTGCCTTCTCTCCTAGGCCCCATTGTGTGTCTTTGTGTGTGTGTGTGTGTGTGTGTGTGTGTGTATGAGAGAGATATATCCTCTTTGCCTTCTCTCTTAGGCCCCATTGTTTAATTGCACGAACAGCATTATATGGCCCTATAATATGGTTTCCAGACTACGGCCACAGTAGTTTTTATGTGTTTTTACAGTAGTTTTGATTGTTTTACATACACACACACAACTAACAAAGGTCAAGGCCAATTCCACTCCAAATCCATGGGTATGCGTGCCAAATTTGGTGCAGATCCATCATTGTTTGCATTCACAGTGCTCTCTGGATGTAGGTGAACTATAATTCCTATAAATGAAGGTGAATATCCCCCAAAGCCCTCCAGTATTTTCAGTTGGTCAATGGTAGTTCTGTGTACCAAGTGAGGTCAAGAGCCATCATCGGTGGGGTCCAGAGTGGTCTTTGATTGCAGGTGAACTATAAATCCCAGTACCTTCAACGGCTATAAATCAAGGTGGATCCCCCCCCCCCAAACCTCTCCAGTATTTTTCTTAGGTCATGGGGTTATTTGTGCCAAATGTAGTCCAGGTCAATTGTCAGTGAGGGTCACAGTGCTCTGACTTGATGTAGGGTGAACTACAACTTCCATCATGTGGAGTCAATCCCCAAAACACCTCCAGTATGTTTAGTTGCTGATCAGTTCTGCTCTGTTTATTATGCAGGCAGAGTTGCCAAGAATAGGATAGGGTTAAGGGGGGGTCAGTGGGTGGAATCATGCAAATTCCACACTAATAGAGAGAGTCAGAAGCACTGGGATGTTTGCAGTGGAGGAAAATTGTAAAATCTAGGATTAAATTGTCCCTGAATGAAAGCATTCCTTGGGTGATGGGCTGTAGTGTTTGGGGAAGACATTGGCACGGTTTTGGGCTACATGTTGATGGCGCTTTTTTAGCTGCGGCATCACACTTTTGACTCTTTATTAAGATTCCTAGATACTTTTCACGTGGCATATGACTTCCTTTGATGTAGACACTACACTCCTATGGATGCAGCCTGGAATCGCATTGACCTTTTTCGCTCTGGCACCACACTCTTGGTTCAACTAGTGGTTCTACAAAGTCTCCTAGATCCCTTTTTGCAGTGACTCTTGTCACCTCCTCCTGAGAAAAAATGTATAATATCACAAAGGATTACAAACTCACCCGCTTCATTGTAAATCTGCTACAAGACAGGAGCTTTTGTGTTGATTTCCAGGGCCAGAGATGCAGATGGTTCACCTGAAGAACAGTCTGCCTCAAGGGAGTGTGTTTTAACATTTAATATTTACGCAAATGATCAGCCACTGCTAGAAGGGTCAGAGAGTTTCATCTATGCTGATGATCATATCATCACTGCTCAAGTAGATAGCTTTGAAATGGTTGAACAGAAGCTCCCCAAAGCTTTAGGTGCTGTTACTGCATATTACAGGGAAAACCAACTGATTCCTAGTTAATCTAAAACAAAGGCGTGTGGTTTTCATCTTAAGAACAGACAAGCATCTCGAGGTCTGAGGATGACCTGGGAAGGAATCCCACTGGAGCATTGCAGCACAGGGTTGGGCAAGTGGGCTTAATAACAAAAGACCCTCCTCAGAAATGTACAACAGAGTACTTACTTACTTACTTAGGCGATCCCTCGTAGTCCGAGGATGATGGTCCTCCAAGTGTAGTATCCTGGCGGTGGGTACGTAGGTGGCTGTGGAGCCCTATTCTTGATCTGCATCTTCTCCCACAGTGAGGGCATCGGCTTCCAGGTGGAAGGCGGTCCCGGTCTTGGTTGGCTTGACGTGCCTTCCTCTTGACACGTTCCTCTTTCACCTTCCATTTGTGCCTCTTCAAATTCTGCAGCACTGCTGGTCACAGCTGACCTCCAACTGGAGCGCTCAAGGACCAGGGCTTCCCAGTTCTCAGTGTCTATGCCAGAGTTTTTAAGGTTGGCTTTGAGCCCATCTTTGAGTCTCTTTTCCTGTCCTCCAACATTCTGTTTTCCGTTCTTGAGTTCGGAGTAGAGCAACTGCTTTGGGAGACGGTGGTCGGGCATCCGGACAACGTGGCCGGTCCAGCGGAGTTGATGGCGGAGGACCATCGCTTCAATGCTGGTGGTCTTTGCTTCTTCCAGCACGCTGACATTTGTCTGCTTGACTTCCCAAGAGATTTGCAGGATTTTTTGGAGGCAGCGCTGATGGAATCGTTCCAGGAGTTGCATGTGACGTCTGTAGGCAGTCCACGTCTCGCAGGCGTATAGCAGGGTTGGGAGGACAATAGCTTTATAAACTTAGCAGGGTAACTTAGCAGCCGCAGTGTAACCTAGCACCAAAGTGACAAAAAGAACAAAAATACACAAACCAATGTTATCTCTTTCATAGGAAGCCTTTCTTTGTAGTAAACTAATATAATTGCACTATAGTAGCTTTACACACGGCCGTCTTTATACTGTTGCTCCCTCACAAGGCTTCTCTTACACAGATGTTTACCTCATACAGACACCTCCTCACATTGACTGAGGAGTTCCCCCACTGAGGCAAACTAACACTTAACAGGCTTCGGCCTACTCATTCTCCTCAGGGCGACACTAGCTTTGGGCTCTGATTCTAACAGGCTTCGGTCTACTGACTGTTTCAGTGCTCGATTCACATTTTTGTTATCAAAAATACCTAGTTAATTTTTTTAATATTTCTGACACATTGCAGCATACCAAAATACCTGGGAGTCACTCTGGACCGTGCTCTGACTTATAAGAAACACTGTTTGAATATCAAGCAAAAAGTGGGTGCTAGAAACAATATCGTATAAAAGCTGACTGGCACAACCTGAGGATCACTACCAGACACAATTAAGACATCTGCCCTTGCACTTTGCTGCTCTGCTGCTGAATACGCATGCCGAGTGTAGAATACATCTCAGCAATTTTTAGTTTATTTGTTTTCTGTGTGTGTGTCAGGAGCGACTTGAGAAACTGCAGGTCGCTTCTGGTGTGAGAGAATTGGCCGTCTGCAACGACGTTGCCAAAGGGATGCCCGAATGACTGATGTTTTACCATCCTTGTGGGAGACTTCTCTCAGGTCCCCACATGGGGAGATGGAGCTGGAGGGAGAGAGCCTTCTCTTCTATGGCCCCCTGACTTTGGAACTCTTTACCTGGGGAGATCAGGAAAGCCCTTTCACTAGAAATATTTAAAACGAACCTCAAAACCTGGCTTTTCCACTGCGCCTTTGGTGAGTAGGTGTATAGCATGATATTTTACACCCCTCAACGTTTTCTGCTAATGGAGTTCGTGCCCTCCAAATAGGATGTTTAGCCTCACAACTCTGTTTTATGACTTCCGTATAAATGTCCTGCTCCTATTTTATCTCATCATAGTTTGTTAACTGTTTTTATCCGGAATATGTGGCCCGCCCATTGTCATCACTACCGTGATTGTGTTTATTGGAATGCTTATTTTATTTTTATTTTTCATTTTGATAATAATGTTGTTCTTGTTTGTTTTATATGCTTTGATTTTATTGCTTTATTGATTTTATCGCTGTATTATGTTGTCCGGGCTTGGCCCCATGTAAGCCGCTTCGAGTCCCCATTGAGGAGATGGTGGCGGGGTAGAAATAAAGTTTTGATTGATTGATTGATTGATTGACAGAGCTCCCCAGATTCGAACCTCCGACCTCTTGGTCTTCAGTCCTGCCAGCACAAGGGTTTAACCCATTGCATCACCGGGGGCTCATATCTCACCATTTTGAAACAGTGGATGTGGCTCTTAATGAGACATGTCGCATTATCACACAATGTCTATGCCCTACATCACTGGAGAAATTACACTGTTTAGCCAGTATCGCACCACCTGATATCCACTGAGAAGTAGCAGCCAATAATGAAAAGACCAAGGCAGTGACATCTCCGGGCCATCCTCTGTTCAGATATCAGCCAGCAAGCCAACGCCTTAAATCAAGAAATAGCTCCCTAAGATCTGCATTTGCAGGAACACCTCAGCAAACAAGAGTCCAAAAGTGGCAGGTTAAAAAAACGGAACCTCAATCAGTGGTTGAGACCGGATGAGAGACTCCCTCCTGGGCGCACAGAAGACTGGGTGATTTGGACGGTGCTGGACAGACTGCACTCTGGCACCATGAGATGCAGAGCCAACCTTAAGAAATGGGGTCACAAAACAGAGTTCATGACATGTGAGAGTGCAGTAGAGCAAACCACAGACTACCTACTACAATGCGGTCTCAGCCCTGCCACATGAACAATGGAGGGCCTCCTTATAGCGACACCAGAGGCACTCCAAGTGGGCAGCTTCTGGTCAAAAGACATTTAATATCATGGCAAGTTTTTTAAACTTTGTGTTTTTAAAAAATATATTACAGCTGCACCCCTGATTTGCATCTGATATGATAAATAAATAAATTTGCTTCTGACATGATAAATACATTAAATAAATAACCCCTCCTATATCTGTACACTTTGTGTTTACGGCCTCGGTGGAGTGCCATATATTTGGTGAGTCTGGGGTATTGGCTTTTTCTCCCGATGGGGTATCGTTTGCAAGTGTGACCTGTGTGCCTTCCAAGGAAGCCTTGGCCGTGATGCTGCGGCTTTGCCTTCCCATTTGGGTTTAGTGGAAGGAGCCAAACCACTTGGCGAAAGGCCTCCCCGCCACAATTCCCCCCTTGGAGTGGTGGAAGGAGCCCAAGCACTCAGGCCACCACAGCTCCCCCCTCGGTGTGGCTTTGCTGCCTGCTTGCGGAAAGCCAATGCTTCCTTGTGGTTTTGGAAAAGATGCAGAAGCTTGTGGGGTTAGTTTGGGGGGGGGGATGTGCAATTTTGCAAAAGCAGGCAGCGCAGTGCTCCCAAAGCAACGGAGGAAAGTGGAGGGAGGGGAACGGCGCCTGATCATTTTTCATCCAGCGAGCGTTAAAGTGCCACTAAATTGAACATTAACAAGCAAGGGTTGAATTGGAAGCAGGGCTCCCTTAGGAGCCGGCTGCCCATCAGTGCATTAGGAAGGAGAATCCATTACGCCGAGCCCCAGGAGGGAATTAAATCTTTCCCAGAAAGGACTGGCTGCCAAGTCCTTGCCTTCCACTCCTCCCTTCCTTCTATCTAGATTGTTTCCTTCCCATCCTCCTTTTTATTTTCACATCCTTGCACCTCTGTTCACTTTTCATTTAATGAGGAATATGCCTCCTTGGAGTCTGGTGAGGTCTACTCTGGAGGGGTTTTAAGCAGAGGCTGGATGGCCATCTGTCAGGAGGGGTATTCTTTTAGGGCAGAAAAGCGTTGGTGCTGGATGGCCTTTGGAGTCTCTTCCAACTCTATGAGTCTAATAATAATTATCATCATCATAATAAAGTAGACTCCAGCAATACATGGAGCGAGAGCTGCCAGATGTACAAGCCGGGTTCAGCAAAGGCACAGGAACGAGAGACTAAATTGCCAATATCCGCTGGATAATGAAGGAAGGCAGGGAGTTCCAGAAAAACATCTATTTCTGTTTTATTGACTGTTCTAAAGCCTTTGACTGAGTGGATCATAATAAATTGTGGCAAGCGCTTGGTGGTATAGCAATACCACGTCACCTTAACGACCAAGTAGCAACAGTCAGAACAGACCATGGAACAACAGACTGTTTCAAGATTGGAAAAGGAGTACGGCAAGGATGTCTACTCCCACCCGACTTATTCAACTTGTATGTAGAACACATCATGCGACATGCAGGGCTTGACGAATCCAAGGCTGGAGTTAAAATTGCTGGAAGAAACATGAACAACCTCAGATATGTAGATGATACCACTTCGATGTCTGAAAGTGAGGAGGAGCTTGAGGAGCCTTCTAATCAAGGTGAAAGAAGAAAGGGCAAAAGCTGGGTTGCAGCAAAACATCAAAAAACCCAAGATCATGGCAACCAGACTGATTGGTAACTGGCAAATAGAGGGAGAAAATGAGGAGGCAGTAACAGACTTTGTATTTCTAGGTGCAAAGATGACTGCAGACGCCAGGAAATCAGAAGACGTTTCCTTCTTGGGGGGAGAGCAATGTCCAATCTCGATAAAATAGTGAAGAGTAGAGACATCACACTGGCAACGAAGGTCCGCATAGTTAAAGCAATGGTATTCCCCATAGTCACCTATGGAGCCCCCAGTGGCGCAGTGGGTTAAACCCCTGTGCCGGCAGGACTGAAGACCAACAGGTCACAGGTTCAACTCCAGGGAGAGGCGGATGAGCTCCCTCTATCAGCTCCAGCTCCTCATGCGGGGACATGAGAGAAGCCTCCCACAAGGATGATAAAAACATCAAATCATCCGGGCGTCCCCTGGGCAACGTCCTTGCCAACAGCCAATTCTCTCACACCAGAAGTGACTTGCAGTTTCTCAAGTCGCTCCTGACACGACCAAAAAAAAAAGTCACCAATGGATATGAGAACTGGGCTATAAGGAAGGCTAAGCGAAGGAAGATAGACACTTTTGACCTGTGATGTTGGAGGAAAATTCTGAGTGCACCCTGAACCATAAGAAGATCCAACCAGTCCATACTCCAGGAAATAATGCCCAGCTGCTCACTGAAGGGAAGGCTATTAGAGGCAAAGATGAAGTACTTTGGCCACATAATGAGAAGACAGGAAAGTTTGGAAAAGGCAATTATACTGGGGAAAATGGAAGGAAAAAGGATGAGGGGCCGACCAAGGGCAAGAAGGATGGATGGTATTCTTGAAGTGACTGGCTTGACTTTGAAGGAACTGGGGGTGGCCATGGCCAACAGGGAGCTCTGGCATGGGCTGGTCCATGAAATCACGAAGAGTTGGAAGCGACTGAACGAATCATCAGCAACAACAACAACTACTACTACTACTACTACTACTACTACTACTAATAATAATATAGTAATTCTATTTTTCAGCTTGGCAAAAGGGGGTTGGACTGGATGACCTATGGAGTCTCTTCTAACTATGAGTCCAATAATAATAATAATAATAATAATAATAATTATTATTATTATTATTATTATTATTATTATAGTGATTCTATCTTCCAGTTTGGCAGAAAGGGTTGGACTGGATGACCTATAGAGTCTCTTCCAACTCTGAGTCCAATAATAATAATAATAATAATAATTATTATTATTATTATTATTATTATAGTGATTCTATCTTCCAGTTTGGCAGAAAGGGTTGGACTGGATGACCTATGGAGTCTCTTCCAACTCTATGAGTTCAATAATAATAATAATGAAAATGATAATAATAATAATGTTTTCCCTTCTTTTTTCCAAGATACTCTCAGCATCTTTCTAGCTTTTAAACAATTCAGCTAGGATCCCATCATCTCCTGCTGCCTTGTTGTTAGCAATGCTTCTTAAGGCCCATTCAACCTCACTCCTCAGGATGTCTGGTTCTAATTCATTCACCACACCCTCAAAGCTATCCTCGATATTATTATCCTTCCTATACAGATCTTCTGTATAGTCTCGCCACTTTCTCTTCATCTCTTCAGCTTCTGTTCAGTCTCTGCCATCTTTGTTTTTGATCATGCCCATTTTTGCCTGAAATTTACCTCCGATATTTCTAATTTTCTGGAAGAGGTCTCTTGTCCTTCCTATTCTGTTGTCTTCTTCCATTTCCATGCATTGCTTGTTTTAAAATAGTCCTTTATCTCTTCTGGCTAACCTCTGGAATTGTGCATTCAGTTGAGCATATCCCTATCACTGTTTCCTATCTCCCCCTATTACGGTTATTAAGTAATTCTGTCTTCCAGCTTTCTATAGCCTTATTTCTTCATGAACTTCCTGTAATGATTCTGAAGTTGGATGGGAATCAGCACTATTTCCAATTTTAATTCTACATTTGGCCTTCCCATAGTTTTAATTGTATGTTGTCTTATTGATAATGTTATATGTTTATGTTTTATTTTAATTGCTTGTATTTTTGTGATTATTGCTTGTATTGTTGTGTTCGGGCTCGACCTCATGTAAGCCGCACCGAGTCCCTTGGGGAGATGGTAGCGGGGTACAAATAAAGTATTATTATTATTATTATTATTATTATTATTATTATTATCAGTCAGGAAGGCTTGAATGGTGTCTTGTTGCCTGGCAGACAGTAAGGCCCTTTGGGGTCTCTTCTGTGATTCTTTGAGTGTCGAATCCATGTTTTCAAGCACTTCCTGTGTTTTTCTGTGTTTGTTTCCCTCCTCTCTTGCAGACGGAGATTGCCAAGCGGCTCAACGTGATTTGTGCCCAGCTCATTCCCTTCCTCTCCCAGGAGGTGAGTGTGGCTGACTGTGGATGTCTTGGATAGCATCCTACTGTCTGGCAAGAAAGGACTTGGACTAGATGATCTTCCAATGCTCGTATTCTATCGTTCTTATAGCCTTACTTCTCCAAGAACTGAATGATGTCTATGAGGCTAGATGGCCATCTGTCGGGAGGGTTTTGATGGTGTCCTCTGCCCAGCAGAAAGGGGGTTGGACTGGAGGGCCCTTTGGGGTCCCTTCCAACTCTAGGATTCTGTATGATGGGAAGGATAACAACGGTGGTCATTTATTTTCATGGTGGATGATGATGGTTTGGATACTTTTCTCTGCCCACCCTTCTCTCTGCTCAGCATCAGCAACAAGTCGTCCAGGCGGTGGAGCGAGCCAAGCAGGTGACTATGGCCGAACTGAACGTGGCCATCGGGGTATGTGGAGCCCAGCCTGAGTCCCATCCCCAAATATTATCCTGTAGTCTGTCTGTCTGTCTATCTATCTATCTATCTATCTATCTATCTATCTATTAAGTGAAAGTATGTATGTATGTATATATGTTCTGCAAAGGTGCCTAGATGGTTTGATGGATCTAGAGGACAGGCAAACATGGAAGGAAGCTGGAAAAGGGAGAAAGTTGTCCTTTAGTGAACAAGCAAAGGTGGAAGGGAGCTGGAGAAGGGAGAAAGTTGCCCCTTAGAGGACAAGCAAAGGTAGGAGCTGGAGAAGTGAGAAAGCTGGCATTTAGAGGATAAGCAAAGGTGGAAGGGAGCTGGAGAAGGGAGAATATGCCCTTTAGAGGACAAGCAAAGGTGGGAGCTGGAGAAGTGAGAAAGCTGGCATTTAGAGGATAAGCAAAGGTGGAAGGGAGTTGGAGAAGGGAGAATGCTGCCCTTTAGAGGACAAGTAAGGAAGGGAGCTGGAGAGAGGAGAAAGCTGCCCTTTAGAGGACAAGCAAAGGTGGGAGCTGGAGAAGCGAGAAAGCTGGCGTTTAGAGGATAAGCAAAGGTGGAAGCTGGAGCTGGAGAAGGGAGAAAGCTGCCCTTTAGAGGACAAGCAAAAGTGGGAGCTGGAGAAGTAAGAAAGTTGCCATTTAGAGAATAAGCAAAGGTGGAAGGGAGCTGGAGAAGGGAGAATGCTGCCCTTTAGAGGACAAGTAAGGAAGGGAGCTGGAGAAAGCAGAAAGATGCCCTTTAGTGGACAAGCAAAGGTGGAAGGGAGCTGGAGAAGAAAGAAAGTTGCCATTTAGTAGACAACCAAAGGAGGAAGGGAGCTGGAGAAGGGTGAAAGCTAAAGGGATGCATTGTAGCATTTGGGGGAAGCGAGGGAATGGAATAATGGTGCCAAGAAGGTATGGAGGAGGAAAAAAGCGCTCAATCTCAATCAGGAGCTTCTTCTTGCTGCAAAGTGGGTTCACCAGTGGCAAAATATCTTCTGGCAGTGGGTTGATTTTTCTGGAAATCCATGCCATGTGTGTGTGTTGCGTGTTCCCTCTCGATGCAAGCGTGCGTGTGCTTGAAGCATGAGCAGTGATATTTAATTTAAAAGCCTAGGGAAGGCAACGCTGACCCAGTTTCGTGGGCTCTGTCAAAACCCATGTATTTTTGAAAACAACAAAAACAAGATCCCCCAAAAAGGAGAGAAAGTGGTGGGAGTGGAAAAGGAGGAGAAAAACAAGGAGTTGTTGGGCGCAGTGGACAGGATAATTATTATTAATGACCTCTAATACCAGGAAAAGGGATGCCACCTATATATATTACCTATATTATTATTATTATTATTATTATTATTATTATTATTGTAAGAGCCATTTGACAGTGGAATATGTGTGATGGGAGTCTGCTTCTCTGGAGGTTTTAAGGAGAGGCTGGAAGGCCATCTGTTGGCAGGGATTTGATTGTGTCTTCCTTAATGGCAGAAGGGGGTTGGACTGGATGGCCCCTGGGATATCTTCCAACTCTAGGAACTTATGATTCTACGGGCCTGTTTCTCCACGCACCTGCTCATTTCTGCAAGGCTAGATGGCCATCTGTCGGGAGTGTTCGAATTGTTCTTTTCCTACATAGCAGACTGCATGGCCTTTGGAGTCTCTCTTCCAGCTCTAGGATTTTACAATTCTATAGCCTTATTTCTCCATGAACCTTCTAATGTCTATGAGGCTGGATGGCCATCTGTTGTGAGGGTTCAGATTGTGTCTTCTTACTTGGCAGAATGGGGTTGGACTGGATGACCTTTGGGGTCCCTTCCGACTCTTTAATTCAGTGATCTAGATTAATAATAATAATAATAATAATAATAATAATAATAATACATTTTATTTTTCTTGTGTCAGGAGCGACTTGAGAAACTGAAAGTTGCTTCTGGTGTGAGAGAATTGACTGTCCACAAGGACGTTGCCCAGGGAACGCTAAGATGTTTTGATGTTTTACCATCCTTGTGGGAGGCTTCTCTCATGTCCCCGCATGGAGAGCTGGAGCTGACAGAAGGAGCTCATCTGAGCTCTCCCCGGATTCAAACCTGTGACCTGTCGGGTCTTCAGTCCTGCCGGCACAAGGGTTTAACCCATTATGCCACCGGGGGCTCCAATAATAATAATAATAATAATAATAATAATAATAATAATAATAGATTCCACATTTTGAGGTGCTCTAAATGGACCTTAGAGGGATATTTTTGTTGGGACGTGACCCACATATCAACATGTATTAAAGGGCCCTCTATGTGCCTCTCACTTCTCTCTGTGTGTCCCCTGTTTTGAGACCAAGCCTCTTTCTGTCTCTCGTCCAGCACCAGCTGCAGGCACAGACTCTCTCCCACCACGTCCCTCCGATCCCGCTGACCCCTCACCCCTCTGGCCTCCAGCCAGCCACTCTGGCCTCCCTCGGCGGGGCCTCGGGGCTGCTGGCCCTTTCTGGGGCCTTGGGGGCCCAGGCACAGCTCCTCGCGAAAGACGACCGTGGTCTTCTTGATCCTGATCACAGAGGTGCGTTGCTTGGTGGGGGGGGGGGGTGGACTAGATGGCCCTTGGGGACCCCTTTCAGATCTAGTGGTAGGAACACTGGTTGCTGGTGAACCCAGCAGAAAGCTGGACGTGTGACTGGAAAAATGAAGCCATTCTCAGTCCCATTCTAAGATGCTATAGATTCTAAGATGCACAGTGATTGCAGTACCATCAACAGGAAACAAAAGCTAAAATTGTGGCTGCTTATATATATGTGTGTGTGTGTGTGTGTGTGTGTCTAGATATATGTACCTGCCTCCATCCATCCATCCATCCATCCACTGAGTTACCTATCTATACATCTTTCCATCTATCCATTCATCCACCCGTACATCTATTTATCTATGCATCCATCCATCGATCTATCGATCTATTCATCAATTTATCTATCTATCCATTTGTTGAGCTATCTATATGTCTATCTATATATCTTTCAATCTATATTTCCATCCATCTATCTTTTGAGTTATCCGCCCATTGTATTGTCAAAGGCTTTCACAGCCGGAATCACTGGGGTGTTGTGTGGTTTCCACAGATGCAGGTGAAACATCAGGAGAAAATGCTGCTAGAAAAGAAACCACACAACACGCTATCCATCCATTCACCTATTTATTTATTTATTTATTTACTGTATTTGTATACCGCCTTTCTCAGCCAATCGGCGATTCAAGGCAGTTTCCAACAAATCAGTACACATAAAACGTAATATACATTAAGACATTAAACAGTACAAAACACCACAAGAGCAATAAATACAACATCATTAGCGTCTCCTTATTATCAAGCAGTTCCATTGTCAAGTCATTCGATTTCCTATATTAGCTAGTCGACATTTGTGAACACTTGCTCGAACAGCCATGTTTTTACTTGCCTACGAAACATTAAGAGTGAAGGAGCAGATCTGATCTCCTTACGCAGGGTGTTCCATAGGTAAGGGGCCACCACTGAGAAGGCCTTGTCTCATCCCCGCCAAACATACTTGTGACAAAGGGGGACCGAGAGCAGGGCCTCCCCAGACGATCTTAAAGTTCTCAATGGTTTGTAAGGGGAGATACGTTCAGAAAGGTAAATTGGGCCAGAACCGTTTAGGGCTTTATAGGCCATCCATCCATCTGCTGAGCTATCCAACCATTTATCCATCCATCCATCTCTGTTGAGCTTTCCATCTGTCTTCCATCCTGTCCATCCGTCCATCTATCTGTTGAGCCATCCATGCATCCATTTATATATCCTTCCATCTGTTGAGCTATCCATATTTATCCATCCACCTGTTGAGCTGTCTATCCATCATCCATCAATCCATCTATATGTTGACCCATCCGTTCATTTATCTATCCAACCATCTTTTTGTTGAGCCATCCATCCATTTATCCATCTAATCATCCATCCATCCTTCTGTTGAGCCATCCATACATCCATTTATCCATCTATATGTTGACCCATCCGTCCATTTATCTATCCAACCATCTTTCTGTTGAGCCATCCACACATTTATCCATCTAATCATCCATCCATCCTTCCGTTGAGTTATCCATCCATCTTCTATCTATCTATCTATCTATCTATCTATCTATCTATCTGTTGAGCCATCCATCCATTTATCTATCCATCCATCTTTCTGTTGAGTCATTTATCCATCCATCCATCCATCCATCTATAGGTTGAATTATCCATCCATCCATCTTCCATTCATCCATCCATTTATCCCTCTAATCATCCATCCTTCTGTTGAGCCATCCATACATCCATTTATCCATCCATCAATCCACCCATCTGTTGAGCTATCCATCCATTTATCTATCCATCCATCCTTCTGTTGAGCCATTTATCCATCCATCCATCTATCTGTTGAATTATCCATCCATCTTCCATCTATCCATTTATCCATCCATTATTTCCGTCTGTGGTTCAATAGTGGTATTGAACAAACTATCGCATGGATATCAGTTTGATATTTTGTGAATCAGTTCAGGCAACTCTTGTCTTCAAAACAATCATGCCAGTATTTAAATTTCGGCTACCGAGAGTAAGCATTGGGAAGCAGAGTGGCCTTTTGGGAGTTCCTTCTAACTAATGAAATTCATTTCTCAATCTGCAAATTTTGGATGGCATTCTTTAAGAGAATGTCTAGTTTTGGAAATGGGAGGCATTGGCATGCCCATCATAAGGATGGGCACAAAGCTCTTTTGCCATAAGGCAAACATGGGAAAACATGCTCTTTTAGAATGAGTCCTTTGATGTGAACATAGACTTCAACTCTTAGTTAAGTTCATTCTGTGCTTTATAGGGTTAGTCCACTGTGAATCCTAAGATGTGAACGTAGATATCTTTTAGGGTGGCCCAGTGGTGAGGAAGGGAGAAAGATGCTCTTGAGCCTCCATTGGGAAAAAAGATTTGCAAGCCCTTGATTGCTCCTTGTTCCCAGGATCTTTTCCTTTGCCAACCTTAAGTTGATATCTTTGCAAGAGTGTGGAAGTTGGGGAAAGGGAGGGGCTCCAGCATTTTTCCATACTAAACTCTCTCCATCTTCTTCTCCATCCCTTTTGCTGATCGGCATTACGATGGCGACAGAGAGAGACCCGGGTCCCGTAAGTTTGTTTGTTTCCGTTGTTGTTGTTGTTGTTATTTTCTTGTTCATCTATCAGGGGAAAAGGAGTAGGCCAGGATGCTCTGTTTGTCTTGTTGAGAACCACTGGATTAGATAACATAATTTTTTTTCGAGAAACTGCAAGTTGCTTCTGGTGTGAGAGAATTGGCTGTCTGCAAGAACGTTGCCCAGGGGATGCTTGGATATTTTACCATCCTGTGGGAGGCTTCTCTCATGTCCCCGCATGAGGAGCTGGAGCTGACAGACAGGAGCTCACCCCGCTAATATAATGATATAATATATTAAAATTATATATGATTGTATAGAATTATATAATAATAATATGTGTTTTTAATAAATGTGCTTTCATGGTTTGGTGTTTTATCGCTGTGTTTTACCCCACCTCGAGTGTTGTTGTTATTATCATCATCATCATCATCATCATCATCATCAAATAAGATTTGCCCCCTTTTCGTTCAACGATTATCTTACCAAGTGTTAATTGTCTTTTCTACTGAGTCTTATAATTATATGCCCAAAGCATGTTTTGGTTATTGAACCCATTTATTTGTCTTTTTGGCAAATATCTGCAAAACTCCGGTACCATGCATTAGTCCTGGGCAAAATCTATATATGCACCTGACTTTTCTCCTTCTTCTCCCGTCTTCTAGAGTTCCTTAATGCTCTCGAACGGAGAACGGATGCGAGCCATTTCGGAGTATTTGAACAACAGCAAAAAGAGGAAAACAGAGGAGAAAGAGTATGGCACAGACTATGTAGGTTCCGCTTCTGTCAGCTTCATTTCTTTAACAAAACTGCCTGAACTACCCTTAAAAGCACTGCCAAGGTCTAGAAATAATTGCCAGGAAATGCATTGTTTTCGATGGCGAGGAAATACGGTAAATTGTTTTTCTGTTGTCTTTATCCAGAGTTTTGTCTTCTTCTTTTTCCAGGGGAGCGACGGAGACAAGAGTGAAGACAACTTGGTTGTTGATGAGGTCTGTATTCTGTTGTTTAGGACTAGGTCTAAGGCTTCGAAGTTACTGGAGGAGTATTTATTTATTTATTTATCGTGTCAGAAGCAAATTGAGAATACAGTTATAATGTATAGAAAAACCACAAACAAAGTGTAAAACCTGGCATTATGCTAAATTTCCTTTGACCAGAAGCTGGCCACTTGGAGTGCCTTTGGTGTTGCTGTGAGAAGGCCCTCCATTGTGCATGTGGCAGGGCTCAGGCTGCATTGTAGTAGGTGGTCTGAGGTTTGCTCTTCTCCACACTCGCATGTCACGGACTCCACCTTGCAGCCCCATTGCTTGGGGAGTTTTCCTGAGAAGCCAGATTAGGTTTGAGAACAGAGGGAGTGAAAAATAGACTTATTAGACATTCTGAGATAACCTGTGAGAAGTCCTTAAAGCCCAGGTGCGTTCGGCATGATCTCATGGACTCTTGGTCGGGCTTAAATTAAGTGGTGTTTACTTTTCCTCTCAGAGGAGACAATGTTGATATAAGGACAGCTTTCCTGTCTCGGCCCTCAAGTTCATGATTCAAATTTCCTGGTTTTGCTTATGTTCCTTGAAGTTCCTGTTTTCATGCATATGGATCACTGTTCGAGATTTTGGCTCTCTTGGCTCATGTACTTTGACTTTGTTGGATTGCTGCTATTTTGTATTTTCTACTCTACTGCACTTTTGGGAAATGCCCTTTTCCACTTTGTACATGCTTCTCTTAATAAAGTTTTGTAGATAGTACTACTGGACTCAGGTGTAGTGCTGGGTGAAAAGGTGTCTCCAGGATAGAGTGCAACACCTTTGACCTGAGTTTTCCTCTCTCCCGCTTTCTCTCCCCATCCGGCGGCCTACAGGACCCTTCTTCTCCGCACAGCGTCCGCTCGTTCTCGTCTCGGGAGAATGGGGTGGACAAGGCTTCACTCCAGAGGAAGGAAACGCTGCCTCTGAGCCCCACCTCCATGGCCTCCTCTGGCAGCGCTTCCCCAACCCGCTCCGCGAAAGATAGTGCCACGGTAGGTTTTTGCATCTTCTGCCAATTGGTTGGGCATGTTGCCACAGAGGGAGGCAACGGCAAACCTTTTGTTGATAAGAAAGCTTTGCCTCCAGTTGGAAATGATGCTGAGGCACACTGAAACAGCAGTGCTCCCATATTGGGAGGATTCCTTCCCTCAAGAGACTTTTTGCTTTCTTTCCAATGTTAACTCTACATTTGGTCTGTCCACTGTTTTTAATTATGTGTTGTTTTATTGGTGATGTTGTGTATTTTATTGTCTATGTTTTTTAATTGCTTGTATTGTTGTTATTATTGCTTGTATTGTTGTGTTTGGGCTTGGCCTCATGTAAGCCGCACCGAGTCCCTTGGGGAGATGGTAGCGGGGTACAAATAAAGTGTTATTATTATTATAATATTATTATTTCCAACAGTGGAGAAAGGGACCTTTCCCTCTTAACAGACTGGAGATAGAAGTCTTGGAAGGGGGTGCTTTCATCTGCTGAGAAGCTGCTATTGTAACTGTATTTGCTCCTTAAGAGCGGTATCTCATCATTCCTCCGATATGCACGCTTTTTCGAGTAGAAATCCATTTGTAACAAAATGGGGAAAGGAGCTATAATGCAATAGACTAGAGGGAAATGCAGCACAATATAGGTAAAGAGGTAGTGCAGGAATATCTGACTACTCAAAATAATCTCAAGTCTCTTAAGGCTAGAGAATGGTTTTCTCAGCAAACAGTTAGCCTTTGCCTTATTCTGAGGCTGAAAGAATGTGACTTGCCCAAGGAATTCCAGGATATATATATATACACACACACACACACACACACACACACACACACACATATACACACACACATACACATACACACATATGTGCATATACATGCATATACATACCCGAGTTATTTGAAAAAGGCAATGTTTTAATTGCACAAAACACATAAGGTTGTGGGTGAACTACAACTCCCATCATACCAGGTTCGCCCCAAGAAACCCCATCAGTACTTTTATGTTGGGCAAGTTTGCTGTAGATGGTGGGGTTCAGTGTGCTCTCTGGCTGTAGGATAAACTACAGCTCCCACTATGGTAAGTCCGTCCTTTCAAACTCCTCCAGTAGTTCGAGTTAGTCATGGGAGATCACAATGCAGCATTTCCTTTACAGGTTGAGAAAGCGGTCACTCCTGGACTGAAATCCAGCACTCCGACTTCTCAAGGCGAAGGTCCAGCGCCGGGTTCCTCTTCCTCCTCCTCTTCCTCCTCCAGCAACAGCAGCACGCCCCACTTTCGTCCGGGAATCACGAAACAGTCGGTGGAATCGCTTGGTAATGGGGCACCCAGAGAGGAAACTGAGGCTCAGAGTTGTGTGTTTATATCCACAATTAAGGCTGAGAGGGGACACGGTAGCCATGTTTAAATATATGAAAGGCAGTCACATTGAGGAGCTGGGCAAACTTAGAGTCACACAATCGAAGCCCTTCTGCCCTTCTCTATGTTATGGTCACAGCAAAGCCTTTTCTTCTCTCCTCCTTTCCTCCAGCCTTGAGCCTCCGAAACCCACTTACCGTACAGAGCTCCTACCAGGCGGCTTTCAGTGTGGCCCATGCCTCCGCCAATGGAGAGATACCCGGGGCGAGCTCTTACACCGGACTGCACCTCATGAGCCCCCAGTTGAATGGTGCAGCAGTGGTGGGGGCCACGGGATACGGGCGGTCCCCTCTGGTGAGCCTTTTCCAACGAGATATCTTTGTATTCATCCTTTTATTTAAAAACTAGCCTGGGTACCCAGCATTGCCCGGGTTATTTGAAAAAGTCAGTTATTTAATTGTACAAAACGCATAAGGTTGTGGGTGAACTACAAATCACATCATGCCAGGTTCACCCCGAAAAACTCTTATCAGTCCTTAAAGTTTGTTATGTTTGACACATTTGCTCTAGATGCCTTATGTGCGGGGTTCAGTGTGCTTTCTGACTGTAGGGTAAACTACAACTCTCACTATGGTGAGTCAATCCCTGCAAAACCCTCATCATGGTGGGTCAGCCCTGTCAAGTCTCTCCAATATGTTCAGTTGTTCATGGGGGTTGTGCAGTCGCGCGATGGGCCTGTGGGGATGTCTGTCAACAGGACGTGCTATCTGAATGCCCAATGGGATGCCGGGGTGCCTCGGCTGAGTGGCCCTATAGATTTCCCTACACAAAGTTCTGCTGAGGCTTAAGATAAGTCCAACAAAGTTCTTTATTCAGGATAAAATCTTCAAAACACGGAATAAACACTCTATAACTTTGTAAAATTGGTAACTTCTTCAATCTGCTGATGAGGGATAGGCAACTGCTTAATAAACTGTTCCTTTCTTCTTTAAGGGAAATCCTTTGACCCCTCCATGGGCAATTTCTTTACTTTGTTGGCGTGGGCCCTACTCCCTGTTCCAATCTGCGTTATGGGTGACCCGAGTAGACCTTACCAGGCAAAGTCCAAGTTGAAGGAAGTCCTTTACTTTCCAGCAAAGCTGGCTGTATTCCCCTTTTTCCAGCGAAGACTGGCTGTAGCTATATTTCCCCAGCGAAGTTTGCTGTGAGAAACGAAGCCTTTTACAGGTGGGAGAGAGAAAAGCTCACAACGTCCTGTCTGTAAGGCTTCACTGTAAAGACTGAGCTAAAGGTTCCCTTTTCCCTGCAAAACCCTGGGGAAAGGGGCGGATCTAAAGGCTGCAATGATGATTGACAGGTTGCTGGCCCTATAACTGCAGCCTGGCGGAACCTACCAAATTGTAAAATGCATAGCCTACAGGAATTCATGCAAACAAGCAAAGAAAGTAAAAGGGAATTCAAACCCCTGGCACAACCGTGCCAGAACAGGGGTTCTGTGTGCCAAGTTTGGTCCAGGTCCATCATCGGTGGAGGTCACGGTTTCTCTGGATGTGGGTGGACTGAAACTCCCAGAAAAGGCCACTTCCCCCTAAACTCCTCCAGTAATCAAATTTCAGCATATTGGGTCTGTGTGCCAAGTTTGGTCCAGATCCATCAGTGTTTGGGTTCACAGTGCTCTGGATGTAGGTGAACTACAACTCCCCCAAATCAAGGTGGTCAATTTCCCTCAAAGATCTGTAGTAATTTTTTTGTTCATGGGGGATCTATGTGCCAAGTTAGTTCCAGGCCCATCGTTGGAGCTGAGAATGCTCTTAGATTGCAAGTCAATTCTACATCCCAGGACCTACAACTCCTATAAATCTTGGCGAATTGCCCCCAAGCCTTTCTAGTAGGTTCAGTTGCTGATCAATTCCTCTGTTTACTGTGTGCCATAGAAAAATACAGGAAAGGGTTAAAGAAGAGTCAACGGGCAGGGTCATGCAAATCCACAGCAATGGAGGGAGTAAGAAACACTGGGACATCTGTGGTGGAGGAAACGCATGCTATCTAGGATGTAATTGTCCTCGAATGAAAGCGTTGGAAAAAATTATTAAACTACAAAAACTTTGTTTAGGTCACAAATCCTGGAGCACCCTTTTCTCTAGTTTTTCAATGAATATCACCTCAAGTCTCAACCCATCAACAGAGTTAAAAACAAAGTTTCTGGAGTAGAACTATGTATTTCAAAGGAAGTAAGGTAAAGGTTTTCCCAGACCGTAAGTCTAGTTGTGTCTGACTCTGAGGGGTGGTGCTCACCTCCATTTCTAAGCTGAAGAGCCGGCATTGTCAATAGATGCCTCCAAGGTCATGTAGCTGGCCTGGCTGCATGAAGCGCTGTTACCTTCCCGCAGAAGCAGTACATGTTGATCTACTTACATTTGCATGATTTTGAACTGCTAGGTTGGCAGAAGCTGGGGCTAACAGCGGAGCTCACCCTGTTCCCTGGATTCAAACCGCCGACCTTTCGGTCAGCAGGTTCAGCTTAGCAGTTTAACCTGCTGCGCCACCAGGGGTTAAACTGAAGAAAGTACGGCACAATTAAACAAGAAATAACACTTTCAAACCAGGAACAGAATTTAATTTTGTTTATTATGTAGTGTTTACAGTCAGTCCTCTACATTTGATGGTTCATTAGGATCCTATATGGTTCTGGCCCAGCTTACTTGTCCGAACGCATCCACCCCTACGTCCCACCTCATAATCTAAAATCATCCGGGGAGGCCCTGCTCTCGCTCCTGTGAACAGCACAGATGCGCCTGGTGGGGACGAGAGACAGGGCCTTCTCGGCTGTGGCCCCCCGCCTATGGAACACACTCCCAAATAAGGTAAGATCTGCTCCCTCCCTCCTGGCTTTTAGAAAAAAATTCAAATCATGTTTTTGGGACCAGGCCTTCTGGCAGTAGAAGTAAATGTATGCAGCATTTCGGAAAGACAATGACTGGAACTGCGATTTGATGGACGGGAGTGTTTTACTGTTTTAATTATTGTTTTATTGCTCATGGATGTATTTTTTAATTTAATATATGTCTAATTGTAGTGTATAATTGTAATTGTTTGTACTGGCATTGAATTTTTGCCATTACTTATGTGTAAACCGCTTTGAGTCCCCCTCGGGGTGAGAAAAGCAGTATACAAATACTGTAAATAAATATGTTTAGAAACTACCAAGTTTAGGATTATGATGTGTTCATGCTGTTACTGTTCATTTGTGGATCGTCAATATGTCATATTGCCTATACCAGGCTGAAGTTTGCCCTTGCCTGGCGTATACATTTTATATTCTTGTAGTAGTGTTCTGTCCTGACAATGCTGAACTGGAGTCACCTGTACTGTCCTTTTTAAGTCAAGATCATCAAGTGAGGCTTATTTGTGGGACGAGGGTTTGACTCCTTCTATGAACCTTCTTCTTTGGCTAGGTGGCCTATGATCCACATTCTCACCTGCGGGTCCCAGCACTCTCAGCCGGGATGCAGACCGGGGTGCCATCAGCGAAACCGTGAGTAGTTGATATGTCCATATTTACATATAGACATTTGTTTACTCCCCTGGAAGTCCTTTGTGTACAGCCTGGTCAGGTCTGGTGCAGTTTGCTGGGAGCAGAGAGACAAATGGGCATGAATAGAACTGGGGAAAGGGATGGCACAGCCCTTGGTGCCTGGTGCCCCAGTTATAGTCTCCTTAGTGTTAAGACCCCTGTCCCACTCTAGGATCAAGACCTCTGTCCAGTGTTTCCCATCACCCTGGGAAGGCCCTGCTTTCTGTCCCACCATTGTCACAGGCACAATGGTGGGGATGAGAGACAGGAATGGGGATGAGAGACAGGGCCTTTTCGGTGATTGCTCCCCGGCTATGGAACTCCCTTCCTGGTGAGATCAGGTCGGCCCCCTACCTCCTGTCCTTTAGAAGGATGGTAAAAACTTGGCTGTGGGACCAAGCTTTCGGGACAGAACAATAAAGCGACCAGGCCAATTAGATTTGACGTGGATGACTAGGACGGTTTTAAATGGTGTATTTTAATGTTTTGATACATGTTTTTTAATGTTTATGTATTGTATGTGAATTTGTGTCCCGGCATTGAATGTTTGCCGTGTATATGCTGTGCTCCGCCCTGAGTCCCCGTCGGAGTGAGAAGGGCGTAATATATATTTTTAAACAAACAAACAAATAAATAAATAAATGTTCTTGCGCCTTCCCTACCTGTCTCAGCCAGGGCCTACTCCTTCCACGTGAGTGCCAACAGGCAAATGCAGCCAATACGATATTGATACTCTTCATTGTAACTACTAGACATTTCATATAGCTATGCTCTTGTTGTCTTAGAGCAGATGGGAATTAGAGTAGAGTTAGAGAATGGCCAGCTGGAACCAACGGTTTGCCGGAGACGCAATAAGAAGTTGAGTTGTAGCTGCAGAGAAGGAATCTCGTTTTCATGTAAATAAGAATATAAACAGATATATAAAGCTTAGACTTTATATCTAAAGGAGGATAAAAGGAAAAAAATGGAGGATAAAAGGCAAAAAAGTATAATGGCAAGTATCCCCTAAACTAAATAGTTGTATTTTCCCCAAATCTTCGAATGCTTAGTCAATAAATTGTGCACATTCTTGGAGCAATCTACAGTTCTGACAACGATAGCCTACTATAGTAGCCTGTTGTTTGGAGACACTCTCAGTCTCCAGCTGTGTCTTAATTCTTCTATCCTCTGTTTCGACTTCTTTGGAGACACACTAGGTCTTCAGCTGATGTGCTGCCCAACTCCCTCCCTTTGATATTGGGGTCCTAATCCTCATCCCGCCTTGGCATCGAGGCCTCAGTCTTGTTTTCCCTCTTGGCATTCAGCCCTAGAGGCGGAGGTCTTGGTTCCAGTCTCACAATTGATGTCACGCCCCGGCCCTTGGCATTGAGGTGCTGGTCCTGGGCCTCAAGCCCTTCAAGGTGGCATATTCCTGCAGGAGGGTGATGGGAGTCAGGGTGGTGGGAAACAACTGCTCCTCCACCATTTCTGACCCCAGCCGTCAGTTGTTCCTGCACCTTCACAATGCCCGGCTCCTTCCCTGTCTCACGCAGGGCCTACTCCTTCCACGTGAGTGCCGACGGGCAAATGCAGCCGGTGCCCTTCCCTCCAGATGCTCTGATCGGCTCAGGCATCCCCCGCCATGCTCGCCAGCTCCACACGCTTGGCCACGGGGAGGTGGTCTGCGCTGTCACCATCAGCAACTCCACGCAGCACGTCTATACGGGCGGGAAGGGCTGCGTGAAGGTCTGGGACGTGGGGCAGCCGGGCACCAAGACCCCAGTGGCACAACTGGACTGCTTGGTAAGCAGATCGGCACCACTGTTCCTCTTTGCACATTCTTTGGTGTTGAGGATGGTTGCAGTCTTCTGTCTTTTTAACATTCCAATGCTTGCATTCATTCCTCTCAAAAGCTGAATCAGGTTGTTGTTGTTGTTATTATTTCACATACTTTGTTGTTGAGGAGGGTGGGATTCCTGTGACCCACTGGATGTTCTTGGACTACAGCTCTCAAAAGTGAAACAACCATTAATATTGTAAGGGTAAACTATGCGGTCTGTAGTTGGCTCTTCTCCGCACTCACATGTCATGGACTCCACTTTGTAACCCCATTTCTTAAGGTTGGCCCTGCACCTCATGGTGCCAAATAGTAGCCTGTTCAGTGCCTTCCAAGTCACCCAGCCTTCTGTGTGCCCAGGAGGGAGTTTCTCCTCCAGTCTCAGCCACTGATTGAGGTTCCGGGTTTTAGCCTGCCACTTTTGGACTCTTGCTTGCTGAAGTGTTCTTGCCAATATCTCTGTAGATCTTAGGAAGCTCTTTCTTGATTTAAAGCTTTGGCTTGCTGGCTGATATCTGAACAGAGGATGGGCTAGAGATGTCATTGTCCCTTCTGGCAGTGGCTGATCGTTTGTTATTAAACATTGGCGGAGCGAGCCCTTTTAGTGAACAAAGTTCTTCTCCTTCTTCCATCCGTAGAATCGGGATAACTACATCCGGTCCTGCAAGCTCCTTCCGGACGGCCGCAGCCTGATTGTGGGAGGGGAGGCCAGCACCCTTTCCATCTGGGACCTGGCGGCCCCCACCCCCCGGATCAAGGCCGAGCTGACCTCTTCGGCCCCGGCTTGCTACGCTTTGGCCATCAGCCCAGACGCAAAGGTCTGCTTCTCCTGCTGCAGTGACGGCAACATCGTGGTCTGGGACCTCCAGAACCAGACTCTGGTCAGGTAAGCCTTGCGGGTTCCTCTGTGGAAATCCCAAGGCACCACGATTGAACCATTATGACTGGGATTTCTGAGTAGACGTCATGAGATGCAAACCTGAGTCCCCAAAATTAATAAGGCAGAATCAGGTAGTTCCTGGATCTCCAGAAATGGCCCACTCTCACTCGGATCGTCCTCTTTCTTTGCCATTTTATCTATGGTTTTCCCCTCTGAATTGTTCCGCAGGCAGTTCCAAGGCCACACGGATGGGGCCAGTTGTATCGATATCTCTAATGATGGCACCAAACTTTGGACCGGTGGTTTGGACAATACAGTTCGGTGTTGGGACCTGCGGGAGGGGCGCCAGCTTCAGCAACACGACTTCACCTCTCAGGTCAGAGCCGAGGGAGAGTTTGGTCACCCACTAGGCATCTCAAGTAGCATCTGTGCTCAATAGGACTGTCCTTAAAGATTGAATAAGATGGATATTTGTAATCTACGATCATCCGGGGAGACCCTGCTCTCGCTCCCGTCAATTGCGCAAATGCGTCTGGTGGGGACGAGAGACAGGGCCTTCTTGCCGGTGGCCCCTCGCCTATGGAACACACTCCCAAATGAGGTAAGATCTGCTCCCTCCCTCATGGCTTTTAGAAAAAAATTAAAATCATGGCTTTTGGACCAGGCCTTTGGTTAATAGATGTTTGTAGAGTTTAAAGGACATGGACTAGAATAACAATACGACTGGCGAGACTGTTTTTATTATTTATTGTTTTAATGATTGCTTATGTACTGTCTTATGCTTCATTGTGGTTTTATTATTGTGGTTGTTATGGATTGGCATCACATTAGTGTCCAATGTATGGTATTGAAGTTTTGCCAGTTATGTGTAAACCGCTTTGAGTCCCCCTAGGGGTGAGAAAAGCGGTATAGAAATACTGTAAATAAATAAATAAATATTAAGTATGAGAGGAGATACGAGACCGATTGGGGCTGCGATAGCACAGTGGGTTAAACTGCCAGAAGGAGGAAGTTTTGCTGACCGGAAGATTGGCAGTTCAAGCTGCGGAACAGGGTGAGCTCCACTGTTAGCTCTAGCTTCTGCCTAGCTAGCAGTCTGAAAACAATAATGTGAGTAGATCAATAGGTACCGCTTTGGCAGGGAGGTAAAAGGCACCAATGCAGACATGCTAGCAATTCGATCTGGAAGGTGTCCATGAACGACAGGCTCCTCAGCATGGAAAATGGAACCAGAGCACCTCCTCATGGCCGGAGTTGAGCACAGCCTCCAGATGCTGGAGATGGAAAAGGGGAAGCCTTTGCCTCTGTCTGTGTACTGATTGTCTTTGTTGTTAATCGTATAATGGCATGGAATGTTTGCAATATATGTATTCTGTAATCTGCCCTACTGGGGAGGTAAGAGTGGATTATTATTATTATTACTAGCTGTCCCCTGCCACACGTTGCTGTGGCCCACATGGGGGTTCTGTGTGGGAAGTTTGGCCCAATTCTATCGTTGGTGGGGTTCAGAATGCTCTGTGATTGTAAGTGAACTATACATTCCAGCAACTACAACTCCCAAATGTCAAGATTCTACTTTCCCCAAACTCCACCAGTGTTCACATTTGGGCATATTGAGTATTCATGTAGAGTTTGGTCCAGATCCATCATTGTTTGAGTCCACAGTGATCTCGGGATGTAGGTGAACTACAACTCCAAAACCAAAGGACACTGCCCACCAAACCCCTTCCAGTATTTTCTGTTGGTATGGGAGAACTGTGTGCCAAATTTGGTTCAATTCCATCATTGGCGGGGTTCAGAATGTTCTTTGATTGTAGGAACTATAAATCCCAGCAACTGCAACTCCCAAATGACAAAATTGTTGTTTTTTTTTTTTTTTTTTTTTGAGTGAAGGACATACATTGGGTTGTTAGGTGTCTTGTGTCCCAATTTGGTGTCAATTCGTCCAGTGGTTTTTGAGTTCTGTTAATCCCACAAATGAACATTACATTTTTATTTATATAGATGATGATGATGATGATGATGATGATGATGATGATGATGATGAAGATTATTATTATTATTATATTGTTTCTCCTCCCGCTCGTTCTGCAGATCTTCTCCCTGGGCTATTGCCCCGCCGGTGAGTGGCTGGCGGTCGGGATGGAGAGCAGCAATGTGGAGATTCTGCATGTCTCCAAGCCGGAGAAGTACCAGCTTCACCTCCACGAGAGCTGCGTCCTCTCCCTCAAATTTGCCTCCTGCGGTAAGGCTGGGCTCCTCCATTCCAAAAATTCTGCTTTACTCCAACATGAGCCAAGAGTGTGATGTGGTGGCGAAAAAGGTCAATGCAATCCTAGGTTGCATCCAATGATCTGGGGGCTATGAATCCCCATGAGAAGTCTCCCTCCTTTCAGTATTTGGAAAGTGGTTGAAGGTCTCCCAACGGCCATGATCGCTTTGGTCTCTTTTGCAGGGAAATGGTTTGTAAGCACTGGGAAGGACAATTTGCTGAATGCCTGGAGAACGCCCTATGGAGCCAGCATCTTCCAGGTAAGGACTGCGTTGATGGGATATATATATGTGTGTGTGTGTATAAATAGATAGTAAATAGATTTCAATCCCATGGGTGCCAGCTAACTGGGAGTCTATTGTATATATGTAATATGTATGTATTCGTGTTTATGTATATGTGTATGTATGTATGTATGTATGTATGTATAGATAGATAGATAGATAAATAGATAGATAGATAGATAGATAGATAGATAGATAGATAGATAGATAGATATCAATCCCATGGGTGCTAATTAACTGAGAGTCTATTGTATGTAATAATAATAAAACTTTAGGGCGGTTTCCAACATGTAAGGCAAACATTAAGTTGCTGGACAGAAACCATACAATGTATGTTTGTGTGTGAGTGTGTGTGTTTGTGTGTGTGTGTGTGTGTGTATATGTGTGTGTGTGTATATATACACACACACACACACACACACATACATACATACACACACCCCATTGCACACATGCACACACATACACCCGTTGCTGATGGTTCATTGGCAATCTTCTGTATGTATGTGTGTGTGTATATGTATTCATGTATATGTGTGTATATGTGTTTGTGTATATACACACACACATATAAAATATTGAATGATTGATCAATAGAGTGCTTAAGTCTAGTCATGTCTGACTTTGGGGGGAGGGTGCTCATCTCCATTTCTAAGCTGAAAAGCCAGCGTTGTCTGTAGACGCCTCCTCGGTCATGTGGCTGGCCGAAGCGGTACCTATTGATCTACTCACATTTGCATGTTTCGAACTGCTAGGTTGGCAGAAACTGGGGCTAACAGCAGGAGCTCACCCTGCCCCCCGGATTTGAGCTGCTGACCTTTCAATCACCAAGTTCAGCAGCTCAGCGGTTTAACCTGCTATGCCACCAAGGACTCCTATATATTATAAGCACAAATACACACACACATGCACATATACATACATCAATCCCCATGGATTAACTGGGAGTCCTGGGCCCATAACCAAAGTGAGGTTAATTAGCTGGCCAACGTGCTGATGCTTATCCAGTTAACTGACTTCAAAAGCTTTTGCTCTGAGCGGCTTTTATCTTTGTTTACATTTATTTACAACTATTTACAGTTGAATTGAACTTACTCGTTAGATGTCACAGTAAAGTTGACATATATATTGTTTCTTATCAGTAGTGACATGTAGCCTCGTCTCCTCTCTGATCTGCCCAGGAGTTTAACTACTTCATGGGTTTTTAACCTAACTTACACACTGACATCCTGGACCCCCTTTTTAGAAGGCATTTGGGGATCCAGAAGCATTTTTGTGGGGTTTTGTTGCCCACAAGACAATGCTGTTGCCCGATTCCTGCAAACCCGTTGCCTCCTTGCCCTTCTCTTTCCTTTCTCCCCAGTCGAAGGAGTCCTCCTCCGTCCTCAGTTGCGACGTTTCCACGGATGACCAGTTCATCGTCACCGGCTCTGGGGACAAGAAGGCCTCTGTCTATGAGGTCATGTACTGAACGGCCACCTGAGTTCAAACCTGGGACTGGACACTTCCCCGCTGTGCAGCCAAAGAATCCTCCCAAATGGAAACCATTGCAAAAGGGGATCAAAGGCGTCGAGCCCCCGATTTTGCAAACCAAGGGGGGAAATAAAAGGACTCTGGCTGCTCCACTGTTTTTTTTTTTCTGGGGCAAAGGGAGCAGCGGCTGTGTCTCTTTGGCGTGGTGTGTGTGCGTGTGCAAAACCTGAAGCCCCTCGGAGCAGTTTCTCATGTGTCTTTGGTCTTATTTTTTGTAATCCTTTAAATAAAAACATACAGGGAGTGTCCGGATGGGGCACCAATCCTGACCGGTGTGGCATCAATCCTTGCACACAGAAACCCATCATTTAGGGCAGGGGTTCTCAAACTTTTTCAGCTGGAAGCATAAGTTTCTCAAGGGGCTCCAAGACATGTTTATATATTATAAGGGTTATCTGGAAAGTAAAGTTACAAGTAGCTCTCCCGGGGAATCTTCTCGGGGAAAGTTGGTATTGCTGTCGTGTAGTGGGAAGCAAACGAGCAGTGCCAGTCGTCAGTAGCTCATCAACTGGCATTGTGGTGAAGGTTAAAGATGAGCGTCCTCATTCCGTTTCCCTCCAAGTGCAAAGTTTACGCTGTAATACACTACCTAAATGCTAAGGGTAGAGCAGTTTGAGAACCCCTGATTGAGGGCAACTGATTGGGGAGTCTAAGCATACCATAAGCTGAACATGAGCCAATCTTGTGATGCTGCAGCAAAAAAGGGCAATGCAATTCTAGGCTATGTCAACAGGACTCTCTATAGTGTCTAATCGGGGGAAGTCATAATCCTATGTAAAAGGGATCTCGGAGTCCTATTAGACCACAAGCTGAACACGAGTCAAGAGAGTGATGCAGCGATGAAAAGGGCCAATGTTGCTATTATTATTATTATTATTATTATTATTATTATTATTATTGACACAAAAGCACAGTATGTCACAGCAAATGAGATCTATATGCTGGCCTTTTGCAATTGACAGATCATGATTTTGTCGATGTTTATTTCCAAATGCCGGCTGAGATCTTTTGGCACAACACCCAGTGTGCCTATTACCACTGGGACCACCTGTACTGATTTATGCCAGAGCCTTTGCAGTTCAATTTTGAGGTCTTGATAGCAGCTGAGCTTTTCCTGTTGTTTTTCCTCAATGCGGCTGTCACCTGGTATGGCAACATCAATAATCCAGACTTTTTTCTTTTCCACAATCGTGATATGTGGTGTATTGTGTTCCAAAACTTTGTCAGTCTGAATTCGAAAGTCCCACAATATTTTTGCATGTTCATTTTCCACGACCTTTGCGGGTTTCTGATCCCACCAGTTCTTTACTGCTGGCAGGTGGTACTAGTGATATAAGTTCCAGTGAATCATCTGGGCCACAGAGTTGTGCCTTTGTTTGTTGGCTGTCTGCAGGGGCGGCTTGTCCATTATGCGAAGTAAGCAGTCGCAGAACACTTTTTTTTGCCAGGGGCGCAGAGGCGCCTCTGTAAATGCCCCTCGACTGCCACTTGAGGAGTGCCCCCTTAGTTCACAACAGCCCTAGCAGTCCGGGGGGAGCCTCTGCTTTCTTGCCTCGCTGCCAGGCGATCCTCTTGGGGTGATTTGAATGCAATGTTCCTGCTTCTTGGCAGAATGGGGTTGGACTGGATGGCCTAGGAGGTCTCTTCCAACTCTTGGATTCTATGATTCTATAAGGGGCTGGGCCCTTGAGCCTCGCCTAGCCCCTCTCGTTCCTGCTCCACCCGGCCACCGGGTGCACGAGCAGAGCTGGCGCTCAATCGTTCTCCGCGTTCGATCCCTTCCCCATGACTGGCTCGCTTTCCTGATCCCCCAGCGCTCCACCCGCCTCCTCTCCTCTCCCCAATCCGCGGGTGAGCCTAGGGGCGGAGCTGCCACCCTTGGCCCGCTTCGGCTCCAGAGGCGTGTCTGAAGACCCCAGCATGCACACCAAAAGTCGCCTCTTCTCCTGACTTTCTCTTCAGCCATTGGGACCCAGCAAGAGAGAGAGAGAGAGATAGCCCCTCCGGCTGGAGGTATCTCCCACCTCCGCTCCCTCCTTTGTTTTTGCGCCTACCTTCAGGAAAGGTGGGCATCTCCACCTCTCTCTCTCTCTCTCTCTCTCTCTCTCTCGGTCCCAATGGCTGAGGAGAAAGTCAGGAGAAGAGGTGACTTTTGGTGCACACGGTCTTCAAGCACGCCTCCAGACCCAAAGTGGGCAGGCAAGGGAGCAAATGCGGCAAGGTGAACTATTACTGGGATGTATAGTTCACCTAAAGAACATTCTGAACTCCACCAATGATGGAATTGAACCAAATATGGCACACAGAACTCCCACGACAAACAGAAAATATATATCAATTATTGGTTTGGGGGGGTGGGGGGAATACTGTTTGCTTACCGTTGAAAATTACCTAGGGCCGCCTCTGTATACATGGCTATCATATCTCCTCTCAGCCTTCTCTTCTTCAGGCTAAGTATAATCCAATAGCATTGGTCAAACAAGAATCCATGGCAGCATGACAAAGTTCCCCATGGGAATATATTATGAGGCAAGTCAGTTGGCAAGATTATTAGAATTTGAATTGGAAGGGTTGAAAAGATGGGTGCAAATAGAAAAGGAAGCAAACAGTTGGCAAAGGGGAACGTAAATGGGAGGGAGAATAGACAGAAAAGACTGAAAGAACTTAAAAGTTGGCCCCTCTTTATCAACGTTGTTAATTTGGGGAAAATGGCAAAATAAATTACAAATAAACAAAAACAACCCTTTCCCATGGGAAACCTTGTAAAATAAGGACAAGACATTCAGGGATCTAATTAGGGCACTTAAGCATATTGGAATCAAAAGGATTGGGGACCTCATGGAACCCAATGGAGAAATAATAAAGTGGGGTAAGATAAAAGACAAATGTGGTCATGGAAACTGGATAGCGTGGTTAGACCTGTCCAGCAAAGCTCGAGCCATGAAAAGAAGAGAAGAAGCAGAAACTCCACTTGATAGAATAATTAAAAAAGGAAAGTAGAAATAGACAAAGGGATTCTTGGGCTACTATATGACTTACAAAACAAAAACAACCCTTGTAGAAAATTGGAAAGCTTCAATGAGAAATTAATTGGGTCTTGGACTGACAATATTACTAAAATTAAACATTTGAGGATCCAAGAAACCCAAAGGAAAATCATCTCCAAATGGTATAAAACTCCCACCCAATTAGCACACATTATGGGAAATGTCTCAAACAAATGTTGGCACAACTGTGGAGGGATCGGCTCATTCTCCCACATGTGGTGGGATTGTATCAAAATTCAGAACTATTATGGTAAAATAAGGACGGTAATGGAAGACATAATAGGGAAAGAATTAATCTGGGATAAAGTATTATTATTATTATTATTATTATTATTATTATTAACTTTATTTGTACCCCGCTAGCATCTCCCAAAGGACTCAATTCGGCTTACGAAGGCCAAGGCCTCAACAACAGTAGCATAGCAAATACAACCAAAAGCAAAATCAAAAACATTAAAGCAAAACAATAAAACAACAAAATAATACACCATAACACAATGAAACTAGGGCCGGGCCAAGTAATGGGTACAGATTAAAAAGTGCTGCGTGTGACAGGTGGGATGTCGGATTTCGGGATAAGTGCAATGTGCAGAGACTCTTAAAACTCTAATAAAGTGCTTCCGGGACATAATGCTGGAGTTTCCTATTCTGGAAAGGCACATGTTCAGAAATCTGTAACCCATCATCCTCCTTGTCCTGAGGAAACTCAGGCTCAGAAAGCTCAGGCTCAAACCAAGATCAAAACCAAAGTCCCAAAGAGCCAAAAGCTTTCCCCAAAAGCTGGGGCAATTCCAAAGAATCATGGAATCAAAGAGTTGGAAGAGACCTCATGGGCCATCCAGTCCAACCCCATTATGCCAAGAAGCAGGAATATTGCATTCAAAGCACCCCTGACAGATGGCCATCCAGCCTCTGTTTAAAAGCTTCCAAAGATATACCCTTTTAATTTCTGGATAAATTTTCCTTTGCCCCCATTGGGCGCATATATATTGCAGATTAAAATTTTAAGACCGTTCGTATTAACCAAAACTCCTAGTATTCTCCCGTAGTCATCTTTAAAGGCTAGACTGGATACTAAACTTTCTTTAATGTATGTAGCTACACTCAAAGAATATCCCAAAAGAGTAACACGACTAAAACAGCAAACTGGAGTAACTGCCTCCAATACTTAGAGGAGGTTAAAAAGGAATAACTAGTAATAACAATAACAATTAAAAAATAAATAATAATATTAATAATAAAATAATAAATAAATAAAAACGTAAAATACTAATAAGAATAATAATAACAATATTAACAATAATACTATTAGACAAACTTCCCAGCAAAAAAAAAAAAGAAAATTGTTGGCTTAATAAAATAAGGCAAAACTTAAATAATAATCGGACTTCATTCTCTCCACAAGAAGAAAAGACAATAGTCTCAAGAAGGTGAAGAATATGATCCACCCCTGGACAACTTGGAAGTGCCTTACAAAACGGACAGAATCCCCTTCCCGTGACTGTGTCGAGCGAATGAGTGTGTGTGAGGGTGAGAGAGTGAGGTATATTCCCCCCCTTCCTTTCCCCATTTTTGTTTGTTTGTTTGTTTGTTTGTTGGGAAGCCCTACTCTACGGGCCTCCCTATCTTTTCTTTCTTCTGCACTTTCCTATCCCAACCCAATTGTCCCACCACTTTTTATATACTTAAAAATTCACAATAAAAATATATCAAAAAAAAAAAGCTTCCAAAGAAGGAGCCTCCACCACACTCCAGGGCAGAGAGTTCCACTGCTGAACGGCTCTCACAGTCAGGAAGTTCTTCCTCATGTTCAGATGGAATCTCCTTTCTTGTAGTTTGAAGCCATTGTTTCGCGTCCTAGTCTCCAGGGAAGCAGAAAACAAGCTTGCTCCCTCCTCCCTGTGGCTTCCTCTCACATATTTATACATGCAGGGGCGGCTCGTCCATTACGCGAAGTAAGCGGTCGCAGAACACTTTATTTGCCAGAGGCGCAGAGGCGCCTCTGTAAATGCCCCTCGACCGCCACTTGAGGAGCGCCCCCTCAGCTCACAACAGCCCTAGCAGTCCGGGGGGAGCCTCTGCTTTCTTGCCTCGCTGCCAGGCTATCCTCTTCCCAAAGGGGCTGGGCCCTTGAGCCTCGCCTAGCCCCTCTCGTTCCTGCTCCACCCGGCCACCGGGTGCACGAGCAGAGCCGGTGCTCAATCGTTCTCCGCGTTCGATCCCTTCCCCATGACTGGCTCGCTTTCCCAATCGCCCGGTGCTCCACCCGCCTCCTCTCCTCTCGCCAATCCGCGGGTGGGCCAAGGGGCGGAGCTGCCGCCCCTGGCCTGCTTCGGGTCCAGAGGCGTGTCTGAAGACCCCAGCGTGCACACCAAAAGTCGCCTCTTCTCCTGACTTTCTCTTCAGCCATTGGGACCAAGCAAGAGAGAGAGAGAGAGCCCCTCTGGCTGGAGGTATCTCCCACCTCCGCTCCCTCCTTTGTTTTTGCGCCTACCTTCAGGAAAGGTGGGCATCTCTACCTCTCTCTCTCTCTCTCGGTCCCAATGGCTGAGGAGAAAGTCAGGAGAAGAGGTGACTTTTGGTGCACACGGTCTTCAGGCACGCCTCCGGACCCAAAGCGGGCCAGGCAAGGGAGCAAATGCGGCAAGGTGAACTATTACTGGGATGTATAGTTCACCTACAATCAAAGTGCATTCTGAACTCCACCAATGATGGAATTGAACCAAATATGGCACACAGAACTCCCACGACAAACAGAAAATATATATTGTCGAAGGCTTTCATGGCTGGAATCACTAGGTTCTTGTGGGTTTTTTCAGGCTATAGGGCCATGTTCTAGAGGCATTTCTCCTGACGTTTCGCCTGCATCTATGGCAAGCATCCTCAGAGGTGAGGTCTGTTGGAAATAGGAAAATGGGTTTATATATATGTGGAATGGCTGGGGTGGGGCAAAGGGCTCTTCCTTGCTAGAGCTAGGTGTGAATGTTTCAACCTTCATTAGCATTTGAAGGCCTGCCTGAGCCTGGGAAAAATCTCCTGCTGAGAGGTGTTAAGCTGTGCCTGGTTGTATCAATGATTGGTTGGGGGGGGGGGGCACCAAAATACTGTTTGCTTACTGTTGAAAATTACCTAGGGCCGCCTCTGGCTGTCTGTGTGATTTTCTTGCAACAGCTCAGGAGATGCTCCATGGTTTCATCAGCTTCCTTGCACAGTCTGCATTTTGGGTCATCCACTGATTTTTCAATCCTTAATGGCTTTGGTTCTGATGGCTCCTGGGCTGCAAGAATCAGGCCTTCTGTCTCCTTCTTCAGAGTTCCATTCATGAACCATAAACAGGTCTTCTCCCTGTCAACTTTTCCTCCAATCTTCTCAAGGAACTGCTTTGTTGTGCCAGCTGTTAGCTTTGGTTTGGAGTGCCGTTTTCTTGTACTGACTCTTTGTCTGCTGTGCTTTGAGAAGTTTCCGATTATTGACTTCAATTAAAGCAGGTTCTTGGCTTTCCTTGACATATTCTGCCAGGGCGTGTTTTTCTTCTTCAGCTGCTTGTTTGACTTGTCACCTTGTCGTGGTGGGGGGCTTAACTGCTCCAAGGATGCGGAGAGCTGTGCTGGCGGTACTACCAGCAGGTCCAACCAAGCCAGAGCGGTCTCAGCTGAGGAGTGGAACCAAGATCACCTAACCCATTAGCACTATGGAGAAGCAAACCAAAACGAAGTCTATACTGGCTCGGTTGACGCCCAGGATAAAAAGGACTGCGGTGGATGCTGCAGATTCTGGACATCCATCGACAAGTGGGTTACAGAATCAAAATAGAAATGAACCATCACAGAAGCAGCAGAAATATACAATGCCAGATAACCACACAATTATTATTATCGTTATTATAATTATTGACACAAAAGCACAGTATGTCAGGGTAAACGAGATCTAGATGCTGGATTTCGTATCACAAAAATCACAATTCGAACACTTCCCAAGCATCTAGGACTGTGATTTATTTTCGAATGATGCGCACAGATCCAAGTAAGGTGGCCTTTTGCAGTTGACACATCGTGATTTTGTCGATGTTTATTGTTACCAGATGCTGGCTGAGATCTTTTGGCACGGCACCCAGTGCGCCAATGACCACTGGGACCACCTTATTATTATTATTATTATTATTATTATTATTATTATTATTGACTGCATCAATAGGAGTCTTGTGTCTGAATCCAGGAAGTTAGCCCCACTCTGTTCACTATAAATTGGGAAAGTCACAAACAACAACAATACACATCGGCTACACGAATGAAAATGCCATCAATGCCTCCGGAAGGATTGAAAATGCTTTTATTTCATTTACCGTGATGATGAAGAATGAGAAGAAGAAGAGGCAATAGACAAATAAAGACTCTAAAAACTGTGTGTGTGGACAGTGGGTCCAGGACTGTATTACAAGACTGTGGTTGTGTCGAGCTTAGAAATCCTCTTTCATGAGGATCTGATTTGTAAAGTTTCTAGTCCATATTGAATTCGAAGCTGAATTCACGTTGGTGAGTCTTCCCCATGGAAGCGGAGGGGCCAAACTGGTCCTCCCTCAATAAACCAGTTCGTAAACGGTGGCTTTCTTGTCTCCTGATCCCGTCACGATGAATTTGTCGTTGGCAGAGATGTCACAGCTGAGCACCGAAGACGACTCTTTGGACTGCAAAAGCGGGCCGGAAAAAAAGGGTGAATAATATCAAACACTTGGAAGGATGTCATAAGAATCCATAGATTCATAAGAGACCCCAAGGCCCACCCAGTGCAACCCTTCTGCCAGAGATGACACCATCGAAGCCCTCCCAACAGATAGTCACCCAGCCTCACAGACATTAGCAGGCTCATGGAGAAATAGGGCTATAGGCTCACCCAATTCTAAAGTTGGAAAAGAACCCCAAAGGCCATCCAATCTCAACTCCCTCTGCCACAGAGGAGGACACCATCAAAACCCTCCCGACAGATGGCTGTGCAGCCTCGTAAGCAGTACAAGATTCACGGAGGAACAAAACTATAAATCATAGAATCCTAGAGTTGAAAGACTCCCCAAGGGCCTTTTAGTCTAGCCTCCTTTGGCAAGACACAATTGAAGCCCTCCTGACAGATGGCCATTCAGTCTCTGTTTCAGAGAAGAAGACTCTACCAGACTACCAAGTAGCATATTCCATTATGGGAAGGACTCAAAACGCCTCGGGTGAAATGTGTGGTGTTCTGATTTGTTTTTACAGCTATTATTATTATCATTATTTCATTTTTGCGGCTATTATTATTATTATTATTATTCCTTTTACGGTTATTATTATTACTATTATTTCCTTTTACGGCTATTATTATTAATATTATTTACTTTTATGGCTATTATTTCCTTTTTACGGCTATTATTATTATTATTATTCTTTTACAGTTATTATTATTACTATTATTTCCTTTTACGGCTATTATTATTATTATTATTATTATTATTATTATTCTTTTGCAGTTATTATTATTACTATTATTTCCTTTTACAGCTATTATTATTATTTCCTTTTATGGCTATTATTATTATTATTATTATTCTTTTACAGTTATTATTATTACTATTATTTCCTTTTACGGCTATTATTATTATTCTTTTACAGTTATTATTATTATTATTATTTTATTATTATTATTATTTCCTTTTTACGACTATTATTATTATTATTATTATTATTATTATTATTATTTCCAGTGTGGAATGAATTCAATTTGATGCCACTTTAAGTGACATCCCTTTACCTGAAAGATGCTTGCTCCGTAGGGTGTCCTCCATGCATTAAGTAAGTTGTCTTTGCCGGTGCTTATAAACCATTTGCCTGCAACAGAAGGGAGAAAAAAAGGGTGACAAGGATCCGGGGAGAAAAGAATTTTTCCAAAACCCGGAGCAGAGGAGTGCGGCACTGGAATCAATGGAAAAAGAGACCTACCGCAGGTGGCAAACTTGAGGGAGAGGACGCAGCTCTCATGGAGGTGCAGCTGGTACTTCTCCGATTTGGTGACGTGAAGGATTTCCACGTTGCTGCTCTCCATCCCGACCGCCAGCCATTCCCCGGTGGGGCAGTAGCCCAAAGAGAAGATCTGAGTTAAACAGAGAGTCATTTGAGAGGAGAAAAGTCTCAGAGGGGACATGACAGTCTCCTTTCCTGGGTGTTTCGAAGTGGAGACTGGGTGGCCATCTGCTGGGAGGGTTCGAATAATGTCTTCCCGGTATTAAAAGGGGTTGGACTGGGTGACCTTTGGGGGTCCCAATGCTAAGATTCTATAGCCCTATTTCACCATGAACTTGCTTGTGTCTATAAGGCTGAGTGTCCATCTATCGGGAGGTATTGGATGGTGTCTTCCCTTCATTAAAGGGGTTGGGCTGGGTCAACGCTGGGATTCTATAGTACTATTTCCCTATGAAGCTCATATTTATGAAGTTGGATAGCCATCTGTCGGGAGGGCTTTGATGGTGCCATCCGTAATGGCAGAAAGGGGTATAAATTGGATGGCCTTTGGGGTCTTCTCCAACTAGGATTCTGATTCACCCAAGGGCCATCCCATCCACCAGTCCGAGCCCTTTAATACAGGAAAGACACCATCCAATCCCTCCCGACAGACGGCCACCCAGCCTCACAGACACAACCAGATTCATGGGGAAATAGGGCTACAGAATACCAGCATTGGAAGGGACTCCCAAAGGTCATCCTGTCCAAACCCTTTAATACAGGGAAGACACCATCCAATCCCTCCCGGCAGATGGCCACCCAGCCTCACAGACACAACTAGATTCATGGGGAAATAGGGCTACAGAATCCCAGCATTGGAAGGGACTCCCAAAGGTCATCCAGTCCAAACACTTTAATACAGGGAAGACACCATCATATCATAGAATCATAGAATCAAAGAGTTGGAAGAGACCTCATGGGCCATCCAGTCCAACCCCCTGCCAAGAAGCAGGAATATTACATTCAAATCATCCCTGACAAATGGCCATCCAGCCTCTGCTTAAAAGCTTCCAAAGAAGGAGCCTCCACCACACTCCAGGGCAGAGAGTTCCACTGCTGAACGGCTCTCACAGTCAGGAAGTTCTTCCTCATGTTCAGATGGAATCTCCTCTCTTGTAGTTTGAAGCCATTGTTCCGCGTCCTAGTCTCCAAAGAAGCAGAAAACAAGCTTGCTCCCTCCTCCCTGTGGCTTCCTCTCACATATTTATACATGGCTATCATATCTCCTCTCAGCCTTCTCTTCTTCAGGCTAAACATGCCCAGTTCCCTAAGCCGCTCCTCATAGGGCTTGTTCTCCAGACCCTTGATCATTTTAGTCGCCCTCCTCTGGACACATTCCAGCTTGTCAATATCTCTCTTGAATTGTGGTGCCCAGAATTGGACACAATATTCCAGATGTGGTCTAACCAAAGCAGAATAGAGGGGTAACATATCCCTCCCGACAGATGGCCACCCAGCCTCACAGACACAACCAGATTCATGGGGAAATAGGGCTATAGAATCCTAGTGTTGGAAGGGACCCTCAATGATCATCCAGTCCAACCACTTTAATACAAGGAAGACACCATCCGATCCCTCCAGACAGATGGCCATCCAGCCTTGTAGACATGATTAGGTTAATTGAGAAATAGGACTATGGAATCTTAGAATCCTAGAATGGGAAGAGACCTCAAGGGACATCCAGTCCAACCCACTTCTGCTCTAAAGGATGACACCATCAAAGCACTCTCGACAGATGGCCATCCAACCTGACAGGTAATAGAAGATTCATGAAGAAATAGGGCTATAGAATCATAGAATCCTCGAGCTGGAAGAGACCCCAAGGGTCATGCTGTCCAATGCAGGGAGACACCATCGAAGCCCTCCTGACAGATGGCCATCCAGCTTCAGCTTAAAAGCCTCCATAGACCTTGCCACCAGTCACTCTTAAAAAAAAACAAACACAATATTGCTATCCATTCCAAGACCTGACCTGAGAGCTGAAGTCATGCTGCTGGAGCTGGCGTCCCTCCCGCAGGTCCCAGCACCGGACTGTATTGTCCAAGCCGCCAGTCCAGAGTTTGGTGCCATAGTTGGAGATGTCGATACAGCTGGCCCCGTCGGTGTGGCCCTGGAATTGCCTGCGGAACAGCAGGAAAGGGACATCATATATAGTATCTATTATTTGATGCATAACAAGATTAGTACACAGCAAACAATATCACTATGCTGGATGCATGCAGTTCTGAGTAGGGTGGCCTTTTGTAGCTGACAGATAGTGATTGTTTTTTTAAAAAAAAATATTTAAGTAGACATACATTTGCAAGTGTTTGTTGCGTACAATGCAATACTTTCTATCTATTAATGTTCTATTTATTTGTCGTGTCAGAGCAACCAGTCCATTATATTACATTTCTAACAGAACAAAGCAAACAAACAGACAAATGCAAAACTTGTGAGTTTGGTAGTTGGTTAAATGTCCTTTGACCAGTATCTGGCCACTTGGAGGGCTTCTGGTGTTGCTGCAAGAAGGTCCTCCATTCTGCATGTAGCAGGGCTCAGGTTGCATTGCATCAGGTGGTCAGTGGTTTGCTCTTCTCCACACTCGCATGTCAAGGATTCCACTTTGTAGCCCCATTTATGAAGGTTGGCTCTGCATCTCGTGGTGCCAGAGCGCAGTCTGTTCAGCGCCTTCCAAGTCGCCCAGTCTTCTGTGTGCCCAGGAGGGAGTCTCTCATTTGGTATCTGCCATTGGTTGAGGTGCTGGGTTTGAGCCTGCCACTTTTGGACTCTCGCTTGCTGAGGTGTTCCAGCGAGTGTCTCTGTAGATCTTAGAAAACTATTTCTAGATTTAAATCGTTGAGGTGCTGGCTGATACCCAAACAGGAGATGAGCTGGAGATGTCTCTGCCTTGGTCCTTTCACTATTGGCTGCTACTTCCCGGCGGATGTCAGGTGGGGCAATAAGCAGTGTAATTTCTCCAGTGGTGTAGGGCGCAGACACCCCGTGATAATGTGGCATGTTTCATTCAGAGCCACATCCACTGTTTTAGTGTGGTGAGATGTGTTCCACACTGGGCATGCATACTCAGCAGCAGAGTAGCATAGCGCAAGAGCAGATGTCTTCACTGTATCTGGTTGTGATCCCCAGGTTGTGCCAGTCAGCTTTCGTATGATATTGTTTCTGGCACCCACTTTTTGCTTGATGTTCAGGCAGTGCTTCTTGTAGGTAAGAGCACGGTCCAGAGTGACTCCCAGGTATTTGGGTGTGTTGCAATGCTCCAGTGGGATTCCTTCCCAGGTGATCTTCAGAGCTCGGGATGCTTGTCTGTTCTTGAGATGAAAGGCACATGTCTGTGTTTTAGATGGGTTAGGGATCAGCTGGTTTTCCCTGTAATAGGCAGTAAGAGCACCTAGAGCTTCAGAGAGCTTCTGTTCTACCGTCTCAAAGCTCCCTGCTTGAGCAGTAATGGCACGATCATCAGCATAGATGAAAATCTCTGTCCCTTCTGGCAGTGGCTGGTCATTTGTGTAGATGTTGTAGATGTTGAACATGAGCTGCCACTATTGTGTAAAACAAAATTTTCCAAATTTTCTTCCTAATTCTTCCTCGGGCATATTCAAAAGGTACATTTGAGGTGTCATTTTGAAATTTGTGTTTTAACATTTTTTCAAGATATATATGGATCTGTTTCCAGTATTTTTTTTACTTTGCTGCAAGTCCACCATGTATGGTAGAATGTACCTTTTTCTTTCCCACATTTTCAACATTTGTTGGAGCCTTTATACATCTTAGCTGGTCTCTCTGGAGAGAGATACCGCCGATTGTTTTTAAGTGCAGGCCAAGGTCTTATTTGAAACACAACAAGATGAGTACACAGCAAACAAGACCACTATGCTGGCTGTTGTGTTGGATCACACGTCGGACACTTCCCAAGTGTCTAGGACTGTGTGATGTATCGGTGAATAATGCATGCAGATCCCAATAGGGTGTCCTTTTGCAACAGACAAATGGTCATTTTGCCAGCGACGATTGTGTTCAAGTGCAGGCCAAGGTCTTTAGGCACTGCACCCAGTGTGCCAGTCCCCACTGGGACCCCTTTGACTGGCTTGGCCAGAGTCTTTCCAATTTGATCTTTAAATCCTCATTTAGTGTCAGGTTTTCCAGTTGCTTCTCGTTGCTTCTGCTATCACCTGGGATTGCAACATCGATGATCCATATTGTCCCCACCACCACCACCACAATCATGAGATCAGGAGTCTTATGCTCCAAAACTCTCTCAGTCTGCATTCAGAAGTCCCAGAGTAGAATCATAGAATCATAGAGTTGGGAGAGACCTCATGGGCCACCCAGTCCAACCCCTGCCAAGAAGCAGGAATATTGCATTCAAAGCACCCCTGACAGATGGCCATCCAGCCTCTCTTTAAAAGCTTCCAAAGAAGGAGCCTCCACCACACTCCGGGGCAGAGAGTTCCACTGCTGAACAGCTCTCACAGCCAGGACGTTGTTCCTAATGTTCAGATGGAATCTCCTTTCTTGTAGTTTGAGGCCATTGTTCTGCGTCCTAGTCTCCAGGAAGCAAAAAACAAGCTTGCTCCCTCTTCTCCCAGAGAAGTGAGCCATAGCAGAGCACTCGAGGAACTAACCTGGACACGGAATATTATTTGTGAACACAGAAATGCTGGACCACTCTAACAACCACCATATCAGATGACACAGAGATGCCATTGAAATCCACAAGCAGGTAGACAATTTCAACAGAAAGGAGGAAACCATGAAAATGAACAAAATCTGGCAACCAGAATTTAAAAACTCTAAAATCAGGACAGTAAATAAAGAGCAACGTTCAGAAAACAAGGGAATTCCAGATAATAATCAATCAGGGCCAGCGAACACCTTCCAACCAAGGATTCCACCAAGCAGGAAGCAGCCAGGCTTTGAAGCTTCAAGGCTATTCAATGCTAATTAAGGTGATCAATTCCAGCATTCACACTTGCTTCAAAGGGACAAGAGTTCTTTCTCCCACCCTGGACATTATTCCACAGATTTATAAACCCCATTTTCCTAGTTTCCAACAGACCTCACAACCTCTGAGGATGCCTGCCATAGATGTGGGCGAAATGTCAGGAGAGAATGCTTCTGGAACATGGCCAGACAGCCCAGAAAACTCACAGCAACCCAGATTAGGTGTTTGTTTATTTTTTAACAATGCTGTAACCCACCTCGAGCCGCGAAGGGAGGCAGGCAAGAAATAAAACTATGATGATGATGAGATGTGTTTGGACTTACCTGTCCGAACGCATCTCCCCTTACGAACCCTCCAGGACTTTAAGATCGTCTGGAGAGGACCTGCTCTCGATCCCGCCTTCGTCACAAGTACGGCTGGCAGGGACGAGAGACAGGGCCTTCTCAGTGGTGGCCCCTTGGCTATGGATATTAGATTGGCCCCTTCCCTTTTAACATTTCGAAAGCAGGTCAAGACGTAGCCCTTTGAGCAAGCATTTGCAGATACAATATAACAGACATGGAGAAAAATGGAACAACTCAACGATGGTATTGGATAACGCTTTTAACTAGGAGACTCGAATTGATATATGTTTTATTGATATTGATTGTTTTAATTGGTTTTATATTTAAATTGATTGTTTCTAAATTGCATTGTATGTCTTTGATACTGACTGTAAACCGCCCTGAGTCGCCTGTGGGCTGAGAGGGGCAGTATATAAATCTATATAAATAAAAATGTAATGTTCGTTTGCGGGATTAACAGAACTCAAAAAACCACTGGACGAATTGGCACCATGGGAGTGGTCATCCTCCTCTCTCCATTAAATCTACAGTATAGATACACCCAAAGTCACTCCTTCTATACTGCCATCTATAATCCAGATTATCTACTTAGAACTGGATAATATGGCAGTGTAGACTCATATATATATATATATATATGTATATTTGTTGATTGGTTGCATAAACAATGCTTTATATATTGCTATTTTATATATTGCTATATAATACATATGTATTTCATAATATATAACTATAATATATATATACATATATTATAAAACATATAATCTATATATATTATATAAAATATAATTACAATCTATATATATATAAATGCTCTGAGCATAATGAGTACCTTAAAAACAAAAGTACCAATGAACGAAATCACACCAAATTTGGCAACAAAACGTCTCACAACACAAGGAGTGACCATCACTCAAAAAATTATGATTTTGTCATTTGGGAGTTGTAGTTGCTGGGATTGATAGTTCGCCTACAATCAAAGAGCATTCTCAACTCCATCAACGATGGAATTGAACCTAACTTGGCACACAGAACTCCCATGAGCAACAGAAAATACTGGAAATGTTTGGTGGGCATTGGCCTTGAGGTAGGGAGTTGTAGTTCACCTACATCCAGAGAGCACTGTGGACTCAAACAATGATGGATCTGGACCAAACTTGGCACAAGCACTCAATACACCCAAATATGAACACAGATGGAGTTTGGGGGAAATAGACCTTGACATTTGGGAGTTGTAGTCACTGGGATTCACAGTTCACCTACAATCAAAGAGCATTCTGAACCCCACGAACGACAGAATCGGGGCAAACTTCCCACACAGAACCCCCATGACCAACAGAAAATACTTGAGGCCATCAAATCCAACTCTCTTCATCTGGGCAAGAAAACGTAAAGAAGGAGGGAGGAATAGAAAGAAGGAGGGAAGGAGAGAAGGAAAGAAAAAGAAACGTATAGAAGGAAGGAAGAAGAGAAGGAAATAAAAGGGTGAAAGGAAAGAGAGAGGGAAGGAAGGAGAGAAGGAACAAAAGACAGAAAGAGGGAGGGAAGGAAGGAAAGAGAGAAGGAAGGATGTAACCAAAGAACAAAGAAAGGGAGGAAAGAAACAGGTAGAGACGGAAGAAAGAAGAGAAATAAGAAGGGAAGGAAAAAGAGGGAAGGAAGGAGAGAAAGAGGGAGGGAAGGTTGACCACAGCAACGCGTGGTGGTGGGTACAGCTAGTGTAGTAAATAAATAAATGGTGATGCATAGATCCTAAGGAGTCTCTGCAGCCATGAATGAATAATTAATGGCTGGAAATACATACATATACCCCTTTTCTCAGGACTCCCATACTTGAGAGTTTGCAGGGAGATGAGAGTTTGTCAGGCCCCGATACTTCTGAGGCAGGAAAAACAAAGGATGCTTTACTTAGCGGTGGGTCTGCCAGTCGACTCTCCCTCTAAGAAGACCCCTTTACCTGACCATGGTTTGGTTCTGGAGGTCCCAGACCACGATGTTGCCGTCACTGCAGCAGGAGAAGCAGACCTTGGCGTCCGGGCTGATGGCCAAAGCGTAGCAAGCCGGGGCCGAAGAGGTCAGCTCGGCCTTGATCCGGGGGGTGGGGGCCGCCAGGTCCCAGATGGAAAGGGTGCTGGCCTCCCCTCCCACTATCAGGCTGCGGCCGTCCGGAAGGAGCTTGCAGGACCGGATGTAGTTATCCCGATTCTAAGGACGGAAGAAGAAGGAGAAGAACTTTGTTCACTAAAAGGGCTTGCTCCGCCAATGTTTAACATTTACACAAACAATCAGTCACTGTCAGAAGGGACAGAGAGTTTCATCTATGCTGACGATGGTGCCATCACTGCTCAAGCAGGGAGCTTTGAGATGGTTGAACAGAAGCTCTCTGAATCTTTACCTGCGCTTGCTGCCAATAATAATAATAATAATAATAATAATAATAATAATAATAATAACAACACTTTATTTGTACCCCGCTACCATCTCCCCAAAGGACTCGGTGCGGCCTGAGCCCAAATACAACAATACAAGCAATAATAACAACAATACAAGCAAGTAAAATAAAAAAAAACATAAGACAATAAAATATGCAACAATTAACAATAAGACAACACACAATAAAAAACAGTGGGAAGGCCAAATGTAAAGTTAAAATTGGAAATGATGCCAATTACAGGGAAAACCAGCTGATTCCTAATCCTGATTCTAAAGACGGAAGAAGGTAGAGATGAACTTTGTTCACAAAAAAGGCTGTGAAACAGTGGAACAAGTTGCCTCGGAGGGTGGTAGACTCTTTCTGCTAGTTCTGTTAATCCCCTCAGAATCCAAGGAGACTTGAGTTTGTTTTGAATAGCCAGATAATGCTTCTTTACCTATATGGTGCTGCCTTTCCTCTGCTACGTTATCTGGCAGCCAGTAATAAAAGGACCAAGACCGTGACTTATAAGAAGCACTGCTTGAATATCAAAGCAAAAAGTGGGTGCTAGAAATAATATCCTAAGAAAGCTGACTGGCACAACCTGGGGATCACAACCAGACACAGCGAAGACATCTGCCCTTGTGCTTGGCTACTATGCAGCTGAGTATGCATGCCCAGTGTGGAACACATCTCAACACGTTAAAACAGTGGATGTGGCTCTTAATGAGACATGCTGCATTATCAAAGGATGTCTATGCCCGACACCACTGGAGAAATTATACTGTAGCATATTGTATTACATTATAAAAGGACCAAGGCATTGACATCTCTAGCCCATCCTCTGTTCAGATATCAGCCAGCAAGCCAATGCTTTAAATCAAGAAAGAGCGTCCTAAGCGTCGGGATGCTTACCAAGCAGTCCAGTTGTGCCACGGGGGTCTTGGTGCCCGGCTGCCCCACGTCCCAGACCTTCACACAGCCCTTCCCGCCTGTGTAGACGTGCTGCGTGGAATTGCTGATGGTGACGGCGCAGACCACCTCCCCGTGGCCAAGTGTGTGGAGCTGGCGAGCATGGCGGGGGATGCCTGAGCCGATCAGGGCATCTGGAGGGAAGGGCACTGGCTGCATTTGCCCGTCGGCACTCACGTGGAAGGAGTAGGCCCTGTGTGAGACGGGGAGAGAGCCGGACATTGTGAAAGCGCAGGAACAACAGACAGCTGGGGTCAGAAATGGTGGCGGAGCAGTCATTTCCCACCACCCTGACTCCCATCACCCTCCTGCAGGAATATGCCACCTTGATGGGCTTGAGGCCCAGGATGAGCACCTCAATGCCAAGGGCTAGGGCATGACATCAATTGGGAGACTGGGACCAAAACCTCTGCCTCTAGGGCCAAATGCCAAGAGGGAGACCAAGACTGGGGCCTTGATGCCAAGACGGGACAAGGATCAGGGCCTCGATATCAGACCTAGAGTTCCCAAAGAAGCCCAACCTGAGGACAGAAGAACTAAGACACAGATGAACTATATAGAAAAGTGTGGTAGAGGTTACTATAGTAGGCTATTGTTATCAGAAATGTAGATTGCCCCAAGTATGCACAATGTATGGACTAAGCATTCAAAGATTTGGGGCAAATACATCTAATTGGTTTAGGGCAGTGGTTCTCATACCTTCCTATATGCCGCGACCCCTTAATACAGTTCCTCATGTTGTGGTGAAACCCAACCATAAATCATTTTTGTTGCTACTTCACAACTGTAATTTTTGCTACTGTTATGAATCGTAATGTAAATATCTCATATTCAGGATGTATTTTCCCAATATGCCCAAATTTGAATATTGATGGGGTTTGGAGGGGGGGGGGGGATTTTGTCACTTGGGAGTTGCAGTTACTGGGATTTATAGTTCACCTACAATCAAAGCGCATTTTGAACTACACCAACGATGAAATTGACCCAGACTTGGAACAGGGAACTCCCATGACCAACAGAAAATACTGGAAGGGTTTGGTGGGCATTGACCTTGTGTTTGGGAGTTGTAGTTCCCCTACATCAAGAGAGCACTGTCAATTTTGCCCTGATTGGGGAAAATAGACCTTGGCATTTGGGAGTTGTAGTCACTGGGATTTATAGTTCACCTATAATCAAAGAGCATTCTGAATCCCACCAATGAGAGAATTGGGCCAAACTTCCCACACAGAACCCCCATGACCAACAGAAAATACTGGGTTGTTGTAGGTTTTTTCGGGCTATATGGCCATGTTCTAGAGGCATTCTCTCCTGACGTTTTGCCTGCATCTATGGCAAGCATCCTCAGAGGTAGTGAAGATGCTTGCCATAGTTGCAGGCAAAACGTCAGGAGAGAATGCGTCTAGAACATGGCCATATAGCCCGAAAAAACCTACAACAACCCAGTGATTCCGGCCATGAAAGCCTTCGACAATACAGAAAATACTGTGTTTTCTGATGATCTTTGGCAACCCCTCTGACACCCCACCTCATTAACCCCCCCCCCAGGGGTCCTGACCCCCAGGTCGAGAAACACTGGTTTAGGGGATACTCTCCATTAACACTTTTTTGCCGGTTACTTAATTGGTCGCTTAGTGTAAAGATTATATCATCCCTTGATATTCTTATTTACATGAGAATGGGATTCCTTCTCCGCAGCTAAAGCTCAACTTCTTATTGTGTCTCCAGCGAACCGTTGGTTCCAGCTGGCCATTATCTAACTCCACTCTAATTCCCATCTGCTCTAAGGCAACCAGAGCATAGCTATATGAAATGTCTAGTACTTACAATCAAAGGTATCAATATCGTATTACTGCATTAATCCCAATAAGGCATAGCAACATGAACACAACACAACTTTGCATACAGCAAGCCCTAAAGATAGGATCCTGACATGGAGAGACAATGAACAGCTGAGGATCAAGACTTGGGGTCCCTCCAACTCAATGTTCCATCATCCTCCCTTAGGAATATGCCCTGTTTGAGTCACGTTTCAATAGGGAGCGACATCTACGCTGCCCACCTCCCACTCCCCGAAAATACATGGCCGTCTCAGGCTATAACTTACGGCTTGCTTCCCGGGACGGCAGGCAGGGAAGTGGATATAGTCGAACCACGCAAATGCGGGTGAGATTCAAAAGCCACCTATCAGGTAACAGAGAATTATTATTATTATTATTATTATTATTATTATTATTATTAAAGAGCGATAAATCAGCGGCTTCAAGTGCACTATATGTAATTCATGTTCGGTCTAGAATGTTGTGTCAGAGGGTGGACTGCATTTCAAAACAATCCAAAACTACCCGCATACATGGATTTGCAGAATCCCCACATGGAAACTAACCGGACCATCGAGCGGTTGACTATTTCCCCAACCCCGACGACAAAGCGAAGGCTTGGCTTACCACCGGAGAGCGTCCGTACATTACGGTCTGCGGGGAGAGGTGGATGCTGACGTAGGAGCCAGGAGCGGAGAGATCACCGTTCAGTGCCGCATGGGGCATGATCCCGAAGGAGGAGGCGGCAGCGAAGGAACCAGCCAAATTCAGGGGACTCCGGAGACCTCAAGGGAGCGGGGCGAAGGGAAGCAGAGGGGAAGAGCTTCATTGTGAGAGGCTTTGTCCACTGAGACATGCTGATCTATCAATCTATCGATCTATCGATCTATCTACTTGAGGAAGTTGGACTGGGTGGCGCTTGGGATTCTCTTCTATAAGATTCTATGATTCTATTTATCTCTATCTATCTATCTATCTATCTGTAATCTATTTGTCGGTCTATCTATCAGTCGATGTATCTATCAATCTGATCTCTCTATCATCTATCAGTTGGACTATTTATCTATATATCTGTCTATCTGTTGGATTATCTATCTATCAGACCTATCTATCTATCTATCTATCTATCTATCTATCTATCTATCTATCTATCTGTTGTGTCTGTCAGTCTACCTGTCTGTCTACTTGTCTGTCTACTTGTCTGTCTGTCTGTCTGTCTGTCTGTCTGTCTATCTATCTATCTATCTATCTATCTATCAGTTTAGCTATCTATCTCTCTATCTGCTCTATCTATCAGTCGGACTATCTATCTGTCGGTCAGTGTAGCTATCTGATCTATCTATATATTTATCTATTTATATCTATCTACCATGTATCAGTCTGTCTATCTATCTGTCGGTCGATCTGTCTGTCTGTCGGTCGGCCTATCTATCTATCTGATCTCTCTATCAATCAATCATGTAACGGTCTATCTGTCTATATCTATCTGTCTATCGGTCAATCGGTGTATCTATCTATCCTATCTATCTACCTGTCATGTATCAGTCTGTCTATCTATCTATATAGACCTCATGGGCCATCCAGTCCAACCCCCTGCCAAGAAGCAGGAATATTGCATTCAAATCACCCCTGACAGATGGCCATCCAGCATCTGTTTAAAAGTTTCCAAAGAAGGAGCCTCCACCACACTCCGGGACAGAGAGTTCCACTGCTGAACGGCTCTCACAGTCAGGAAGTTCTTCCTCATGTTCAGATGGAATCTCCTTTCTTGTAGTTTGAAGCCATTTGTCTGTCTATGGAAGTTGGACTGAATGGCCCTTGGGAGTGTCTTTGAAAAGATTCTATGATTCTATCTATCTATCTATCTATCTATCTATCTACCTACCTACCTACCTATCTATCTATCTATCATCTATCCACATACAGACACAGACTTTACTTACTGATGGCCTCCGTGGTGGCTGGTTTAGCCATTGTCTGGACCTGGGAGGTGCAGCTGGGACCAGGGCCAGGGGTGACGGATTCGGGAGGCGGAGAGAGGTTGGCCAGTTTACAGGTGACAGAACTGGCATCGCTCTGAAACCGAAAGACCTTAAAGGATTAGACACTGATAACCCTAGACTTGGAAGAGACATCCGAAAGCCATCCAGTTCAACCCCCCTTTGTCCGGCAGAAAGCTCTCCCAACAGATGGCCATCTGAAAGTTCATGGAGAAATAGAGCTATAGAAAGAAGCAATCCAACACTATGCAGTATTGGCAAGGTTTGGATGCTCCATTTCTCATGCGTCTCTAACGAATCCTCCCTTCTCCTTCTCGCTTTTCTCTCTTCATCTCCTCCGTCTCTCCTCCTCCCCTTCTTCCTCCCATCAAATCCGCGGCCCCTGAAACATGGCTCAGTGCCCACCGGCGGCTTTGGATTCCCGGGAGGGTTTTAATGTATAATTAATTGCTATTAGCACACAGCAACGAGAGCCAGAAGAGCATAAAGAGGGGAGACGCGGGCACCGTCTGGGCCAGAAGCAGGGCAAAGGTTTCCCTCCAAGATTGCGGTCATCTGTGCAACGCGTTGTGTGTGTGTTTTCCTCCTTATTCTAGTTAATATGTGCTATCACAAATGGTCGATGTGTTCTTTAAATGCAGTGGCTGCATCCACTCGGTTTGGGACGCCTGGAACCGCAAGGAGAGGGAGTTCAGAATTACAATTATTATTATTAATCATTCATTTTTATTATTTTTCATTATGTTTATGAATGTAAAACTTTAATAATAAAAGTAATAATAATGGAAGTCTCACATTTTTATTATTAATAATACTGTTTATAATATGATTAATGTGACCCCTCAAAATATTACTAATATTATCACATAATAATAATAAATATGAAACTTTCATAATGCAGCAGGTTAAACCACTGAGCTGCTGAACTTGCTGACCAAAAGGTCAACAGTTCAAATCTGGGGAGCAGGGTGAACTCCTGCTGTTAGCCCCAGCTTCTGCCAACCTAGCAGTTCGAAAACATGCAAATGTGAGTAGTGAGCTGCTATCGGGCTCAATTCAAAGTGCTGGCTTTAGCCTATAAAGCCCTAAACGGTTCTGGCCCAGTTTATCTATCTGAACGCATCTCTCCCTACGAACCCCCCAGGAACCTAAGATCGTCTGGGGAGGCCCTGCTCTCGATCCCGCCTGCTTCACAGGGCCTTCTCTGTGATGGCTCCCCGGCTGTGGAACTCCCTCCCCAGGGACATTAGATCAGCCCCCTCCCTCTTGACTTTCCGAAAAAGACTAAAAACTTGGCTCTTCGAGCAAGCATTCGGAACACCGGAGTAAACAGACAAACTAGAGTTGGAAATTGACCCAGGAACGGCCAAGACAATGTAAATGGATGAAGATTTGAACAGAAAACATAGTTTCTTTTTAAATTGTTATTATGCACTGTAGTTTATGTTTAATTGCACTGAATGTTTTTGCTTTATCAATGTATGTATTTTGTTTCGGCATCGAATTGTGCCGACTGAGTCGCCTTCGGGCTGAAATGGGCAGGATAGAAATAATGTAAATAAATAAATAAATAAATAAATATCCCTGCGATGGGAAGGTAACAGCAATCAATTCAGTCATGCCGGCCACATGACCTTGGAGGTGTCTATGGATAACGCCGGCTCTTTGGCTTAGAAATTGAGATGAGCACCAACCAGAGTCAGGGGAAAACCCTTACCATTACCTATACACATAATGAAAGTGAAAATATGCATATGTGTGTGTGGCTGGGGTGTCCACTTACACAGACATGTCCTGCCTCCACAAATAGCTATAGCTCCCACTACTCAGGAGATACCAATGGCCCTCCCTCCAATGACATTGCAGGTGATACTGAGTGCCATGAACATGTCCGAGGGATTTGAGAGGACTGACTCACCATAGTAGGAGTTGTAGTTTGCCCGACAGCCAGCGAGCACACTGAACCCCACCCATGATGCATCTAGACGAGCAAACTTGCCCAACATGACAAACTTTAAGTCCCGATGGAGTTTCTCAGGGTGAACCTGGCATGATGTGAGTTGTAGTTCACCCACAACCTTAGGGATTCCGTACAATTAAAAAACTGACTTTTTACAATAACCCGGGAAACGCCAGGTACCCAAGGTAGTTAATAATAAATATGAAACTTTCATTATTAGTATTTATATTATTGTTAAACTTCCATAACAACAACAATGGGAGTTTAATATTCTTATTATTAATGTGAAACTTCCATAACAATAATGTGAAACTGCCATGCAGATTTGAGCACACGGTTTTAGCACAAAATGCTCAATATCCTTTCAATGGCATAGGCAGGCATAAGTTGTGTTGCTGTGTGCGTATAGGGATTCACAATCATCATCTTTAGCTGGTAACTGAGTAAGCAGGTGATAGTACATTTAAACACCCTGAAAGCTATGCAGATGCCTCTGCACACAACCTTCGCATAGCCTCCAATTTTTGACCCAATTTTGGCAAGAAAAGTTCAAGTTAACCTCCAAAGAAAGAAAGAAAGAAAGAAAGAAAGAAAGAAAGAAAGAAAGAAAGAAAGAAAGAAAGACAAGGAAGGAAGGAAGGAAGGAAGAATCCTGGAGCTGGAGGAGACTCCGAAAGGTCATTCGGTCCAACCCCATTGGGTGGGTGGATGGATAGATAGATAGATAGATAGAGAGTTGGAAGAGGCTCCCAAAGGTCATCCAGATCACCCCCTTGTATAGATAGATAGATAGATAGATAGATAGATAGATAGATAGATAGATAGAATCTTAGAGTTGGAAGATATTCCCAAAGGCCATCCAGACAACCCCCCTTGTAGAAGATAGATAGATAGATAGATAGATAGAATCTTATGAGTCGGAAGAGACTCCCAAAGGCCATCCAGACAAACCCCCTTGTATAGATAGATAGATAGATAGATAGATAGATAGAATTGGAAGACACTCCCAAAGGCTATCCAGACCAACCCCCTTGGATAGATATATAGAATCCTATAGCTTGCTGCAATTATTACAAACCGCTTTCCAATTCAAACCCTCCCAACAGACGGCCATCCAACATCAAATTATAAACCTCCAGAGAACTGCTGAACAGCTCTTACTGTCAGGAAGTTCTTCCTAATGTTCAGTCGGGATCATTTATGAAAACATGTGGACAGGAGGACCTATTCTCCTAGCACAGACCTTGATCAAAGGATCCTTTTTTTCCTGATCTCAAAAGGAGGTCGCTTTTACCCAAGATGGAACTCAGCGCTACCCCATGAAGGATGGGGAGCTAGGTCCAGAGGCCTCTCAATGCAGCGATTCCACAGATCTTTATCTTACCAAATTCGGGTCCTTTGCTTTCAATGGGGTTGCGCTTCGACTGGATGCCAGAGACGCAGGACTATCTGGGACGTCCCTCCGAGAAGGAAAAGGTCGGACGGTGGAGGCACAAACGGGACTATTGTGCTCAGAGGGAGGATCCTAAATAGGAAAGAAGGCAAGAATGCCTCCAAAATGGAATGACATAAGGAGAGGCAGGAAAATAATAATAAGAACAACAACAACAACCCTTTCCTGTTCTTTTCTATGGCACACAACAAACAGGGAAATTGATCAGCAATTGAATATACTAGAGAGCTTTGAGAAGAACCCACCATGATTAGTAGGAGTGTTAGGTACTGGGATGTATAGTTCACCTGCAATCTAAGAGCACTCTGAACCCCACCAACGATGCATCTGGAGCTCATTCGGCACACAGAACCTCCATGATCAATGAGAAAAAGTACTGGAGGTCTTTGAAGGGATTTAGAGGAGTTGTAGTTCACCTACATCCAGAGCACACTATGAACCCAAACAGTGATCACTCTGGACCAAATTTGGCATGCAGACCCGATATGCCCAAATTTGAATACTGGTGGGTCTTGAGGTGAATTGACCTGGATGTTTTGGAGTTGTAAGTACTGGGATTTATAGTTCATCTGCAATCATTGAGCACTCTGAATTCCACCAAAGATGGAATTGAACCAAACTTGGCACACAGAGCCCCCAAGGCCTGCAAAAAATACTGGAGGTCTTTGGGAGGAAATTCACCTTGATTTGGGGGAGTTGTAGTTCACCTACATCCAGAGAGCACTGTGAACCCAGACACCAATGGATCTGGACCAAACTTGGCACACATTCATGATATGCCGAAATGTGATTACTAGAGGGGTTTGGGGGGAATTGACCTTCCTTTCTGGGAGTTGTAGTTCACCCACAACCAGATAAATTATGACCTCCACTGATGATGGACCTGGACCAAACTTGGCACACAGAACTCCCATGACTAACTCGAACTACTGGAGGGGTTTGAGGGGACTGACTCACATACTGGGAGTTGTAGTTTACCCTACAACCAGAGAGCACACTGAACCCCACCAATGATGCATCCAGAGCAAACTTGTTCAACATAACAAACTTTAAATACTGATGGAGTTTCTTGGGGTTCACCTGGCATGATGGGAGTTGTAGTTCAGCCACAACCTTAGGCATTTTGTACCATTAAAAATGAGTTTTTCAAATAACCCGGCAATGCTGGGTCCCCAAACTAGTGAATAAGAAGATTCAGAGACAATAATAATAATAATTTTCCAGAGAATATGAAGAATAATAATTCGGAGAGCAATAATAATAATAATAATAATAATAATAATAATTCACAGAGACCATGAATAAGAAGAAGATTCAAAGACCACAAATAATTATCTATATAAATAAAAATGTAATGTTCGTTTGTGGGATTAACAGATCTCAAAAACCACTGGGAGAATTGACACCAAATTTGGACACAAGACGCCTAACAACCCAATGTATGTCCTTCACTCAAAAAATTGATTTTGTCATTTGGGAGTTGTAGTTGCTGGGATTTATAGTTCACCTACAATCAAAGAGCATTCTGAACCTCACCAACAATGGAATTGAACCAAACTTGGCACACAGTTCTCCCATGACCAACAGAAAATACTGGAAGGGTTTGGTGGGCAGTGTCCTTTGTTTTTGGAGTTGTAGTTCACCTACATCCTGAGATCACTATGGACTCAAACAATGATGGATCTGGACCAAACTCTACATGAATACTCAATATGCCCAAATGTGAACACTGGTGGGGTTTCCGGGGGGGGGGGGGTTAGACCTTGAAATTTGGGTGTTGTAGTTGCTGGGATTTATAGTTCACCTACAATCAAAGAGCATTCTGAACCCCACCAACGATGGAATTGAACCAAACTTGGCACACAGTTCTCCCATGACCAACAGAAAATACTGGAAGGGTTTGGTGGGCAGTGTCCTTTGGTTTTGGAGTTGTAGTTCACCTTCATCCTGAGATCACTGTGGACTCAAACAATGATGGATCTGGACCAAACTCTACATGAATACTCAATATGCCCAAATGTGAACACTGGTGGAGTTTGGGGAAAATAGAATCTTGACATTTGGGAGTTGTAGTTGCTGGGATTTATAGTTCACCTACAGTCACAGAGCATTCTGAACCCCACCAACAATAGAATTGGGCCAAACCTCCCACACAGAACCCCTATGTGGGTCACAGCAACGCGTGGCAGGGGACGGCTAGTAATAATAATAATAATAATAATAATAATAATAATAATAATACTTCTAATTAATTGAATTTCAGCTTTGGCTTGCTATAACTCAAATCTATTTAAAATTCATACAAAGCCATTACATTGGTGTTCTCTTCCCTCACTACTTGGCGAACTAAATGTAAGTTACTTTGGTACAGTGTAAAGGGGGGGCAGGAATATAACCCCAGTATATGTGTGGCCTTCTTTCTACCTTTCTCTTCTTTTCAGCCCAGTTCCTCCATGAACATTGCAACCTGAGTGAATTATGCAGGATTTCCCTTCTGCCTTGTCGGGAAGCCCTTGCATAATTTAATTTCTCTTTTTCTTCCCCCTCTGGGGAAGTCGAAGGGAATAATAAACCTTCCCCACAAACCTCATCCACGACCAGGTTGTAATCGCTCTTCTCTCCATCACTTTCCTGCCGAAACAAACAGAGAGAGAAGGAAAAGAATAAGAGGCATCCGTGAATAACCTTTGGGCAACCCAACTTAAAAGCTCTTTTCTAACAGGAAGAAACTAGCTTTCTTCTGATTGCAAAGGAGGAAAGAGTGTGATTCGGTGTAGAATCACAAGTTGAACGTGAGCCGACAGTGTGACACTGCAGCGAAAAAGGCCAATGCGGAGTTGTTCCGAGTGGTCAAGGGACTCCTCCATATCCTGGTTCTCAGGGGGAGACTCCTGATCGTTCGACGACTCCATGATGTATAGGAGTTGCAGGTACTGGGATTTATAGTTCACCTGCAATTGAAAAGCACTCTGAACTCCACAAAAGATAGAATTGGACCAAACTTGGCACACAAAGCCACCATGACTTGCAAAAAATACTGGAGGTCTTTGGGGAAAATTCACCTTGATTTGGGGGAGTTGTAGTTCACCTACATCCAGAGACTACTGTTAACCCAAACACCAATAGATTTGGACCAAACTTGGCACACATACCTGATTTGCCGAAATTTGATAACTGGAGGGGCTTGGGGGGAAATGACCTTCCTTTCTGGGAGTTGTAGTTCACCCACAACAAGAGAAACAGTGACCTCCACCCGTGAGGGACCTGGACCAAACTTGGCACACAGAACCCCTATGATTAACTCAACCTACTGGACAGTTTTGAGGGGACTGACTCACCATAGTGGGAGTTGTAGTTTACCCTACAGCCAGAGAGCACACTGAACCCCACCCACGATGCATCTAGAGCAGTGCTTCTCAACTTTGGGTCCCCAGATGGTTTTGGCCTACAACTCCCAGAAATCCCAGCCAGTTTACCAGCTGTTAGGATTTCTGGGAATTGTAGGCCAAAAACATCTGGGGACCCCAGATTGAGAACCGCTGATCTAGAGCAAACTTGTTCAACATAACAAACTGTAAGGACAGATGGAGTTTCTCGGGATTAACCTGGCATGATGGGAGTTGTAGTTCACCCACAACCTTATGCATTTTGTACAATTGAAAATTTGACTTTTTCAAAGAACCCGGGCAACACCAGAGACTCAAGCTAGTAAATAATAATAATATTATTATTACATAATGTGCAGCATCTTCCTTTGCGTCTTGCTTGCGCTTTGGCCCCAGATTCTCCACCGGTTCCTCATCTTGCAGGCTCTCAGGAGGCGAAGCAGAATTGCTCTTTGGAAGGAAAGGCAGAACAATCACAGTTTGGGCGAGGATGAATGGTCATCTGTCAGGAGGGTTCAGATTGGATGGTGTCTCCCTGCCTGGGCATAAGCGGATTGGACTGGATGGCCTTTCGGGGGCCCTTTCCAACCTTAGGTTTCTATGACCCTATTTCTCCATCGAGAAAGTCAATGAGGCTGGGTGGCTATCTGTCAGGAGGGTTTTGATGGTGTTTCTCTGAATCCCTTTAGACTCACTTAATGCCCCATATATTCAATGATAGACAGTCAACTCTAAGTTAACCGGCACCCGTGGGGAGTGGTCAATGCTGCATAACTGAGAATCGTTTCTGGTTGCTTGAGAGTTCCTATTAAGCCTAATGAATGCAATCCAAGGCTGTTCAAACTGCATTATATGGCAGTATAGAGACTTATAAATGCTACTCATTGCAATGCAGTGTAGATCCAAGCCTTGGTTTCTTTACGAGGACTAAAAACTGGGCAAAACTGTGATGATTAGGACTCATTCCTTGGTTCAGAAAACTCACCCGACTCGAAGGATGCTCTGGAAGGCCGATCCCAGCAAAGTCATCCCCAGAATTATTATAAAGGGGGAAAGAAAGAGAAAAATATTAGTAAGAACTTCCCAATAGTAAGAGCTGTTCAGTACAGGAATATACTGCTGCCTGGGAGTCAACTTCTCTAAAGGTTTTTGAGCAGAGTTTTTAAATGGCCATCTGTTGGGAGGGATTGGATGGTGCCTCTCTGCCTGGCAAAATGGGGTTGGACGGGATTGCCTTTGGGAGTCTCTTCCATGGGATTCTATTATTCTATTTATCTATCTATCTGCCCTGAGTCCCCTTGAGGGGAGAGAGGGCAGAATATAAATAAAGATTGTTGTTATTATTATTATTATTATTATTTTACAGACACAAAAGCGCAGTATGTCACAGCAAACGAGATCTATATGCTGGATTTCGTATCAAAAAATCACAAGTCGAACACTTCCCAAGCGTCTAGGACTGTGCGTTGAATTATTATTATTATTATTATTATTATTATTTTACTGACACAAAAGCACAGTACGTCACAGCAAACGAGATCTAGATGCTGGATTTCATATGACAAAATCACAAGTCGAACACTTCCCAAGCGTTATTATTATTATTATTAATAATAATAATAATAATAATAATTTTATTTATTTATTAGTATTATTTATTATTTAATATTATTATCATTATTATTATTTGAAACACAACAAGACAAGACCACTGTTGTATTGGATCACACGTCGGACACTTCCCAAGTGTCTAGGACTGTGTGATGTATCGGTGAATAATGCATGCAGATCCCAATAGGGTGGCCTTTTGCAACTGACAAATGGTCATTTTGTCAGCGACGATTGTGTTCAAGTGCAGGCCAAGGTCTTTAGGCACTGCACCCAGTGTGCCAATCACCACTGGGACCACCTTGACTGGCTTGTGCCAGAGTTCGATCTTTAAATCCTCATATTGTGTCAGCTTTTCCAGTTGTTTCTCTTCAATTCTGTGGTCGCCTGGGATTGCGACATCAATGATCCATACTTGGTTTTTTAACTATTGTTATTATTATTATTATTATTATTATTATTATTATTATTATATCTCATCTCTCATAGCTATCTATCCATCGATATCATCTCTCTCTAGGTTGCTGTGAGTTTTCCGGGCTGTCTGGCCATGTTCTAAAAGCATTCTCTCCTGATGTTTCGCCCACATCTATGACAGGCATCCTCAGAGGTTGTGAGGTTTGTAGTTCGCCCACAAGCAGAGAAACTGAACATCACGACCTCTGAGCATGCCTACCATAGATGTGGGTGATACGTCAGGAGAGAATGCTTCTGGAACATGGCCAGACTGCCCAGAAAACTCACAGCGACCCAATGATTCCGGCCATGAAAGCCTTCAACAACTCATCTCTCTATCATATGTATCGTATCTATCAGCTCTATGATATCTCATTTTCTATCGTCTCTCTCTCCCCTATCTATCACCCCTATCTATCACTTTCTCTCTCATCTCTATCAATCATATCTATCAATCTATTATATCTGGAGTATGTCATCTCTATCATATCTGACTTTCTCTCTGTCATATCTATCTCTATCATCTTTTTCTCTATCCTATCTATTTATCTATTTATCATCTCTCTCTCAATCTATCATCTTTCTCTCTAATGTGTATAAATCTTATTTATCAGTCTATCATATCTAGTGTTTCTATCATCTTCATAATAATAATAATAATAATAATAACAACAACAACAATAATAATATTTATTTTATTTATCGTGTCAGGGGCAACCAGACAATTGTATTGTCTTCTGGAACATGGCCAGACAGCCCAGAAAACTCACAGCAACCTAGTGATTCTGGCCATAAAAGCCTTTGACAACACAATAATAATAATAATGATAATAATAATAATAATAATAATAATAATAATAATGTTGTCAAGTGCTTTCATGGCTGGAATCACTAGGTTGCTGTGAGTTTTCTGGGCTGTCTGGCCATGTTCCAGAAGCATTCTCTCCTGACGTTTCACCCACATCTATAGCAGGCATCCTCAGGGGTTGTGAGGTCTGTTGGAAACTAGACAAGTGAGGTTTATATATCTGTGGATTAATGTCCAGGGTGGGGGAAAGAACTCTTGTCTTCTGGAGGCAAGTGGGAATGTTGCAATTGGCCACCTTGATTAGCATTGAATGGCCTTGCAGCTTCAAAGCCTGGCTGCTTCCTGCCTGGGACAATCTTTTGTTGGGAAGTGTTAGCTAGCTAGCCGTGATTGATTCTTGCCTGGAATTCCCCTGCTTTTTGAATGTTGCAACTCTATTTAACCACGAAAATTAACAAGTATTTAATACTACCAGTATTAAAAAACCATAGGTTTCTTAAATCCTTGCGTGTTATTGTTTATATGTGAGTTATATTAATTGTATTGTTTTTTTATTATTGCTTTTTGGTTTATTGATGTATTGTTGGGCTTGGTCTCGTGTAAGCTGCGCCAAGTCCCTTGGGGAGATGGTGGCGGGGTATAAATAAAGTTTTTATTATTATTATTAATAATAATAATAATAATAATAATAATAATAATAATTTGGGATTTGGACTGGATGGCCTTTGGGGGTATCTACCAACTATTGGATCCTATGACTCTATAATAATAATAATAATAATAATCATCATCATCATCATCATCCCCAAAGGACTCAGGCCTATTTCCAATGGAATATTATTCAATGAAGCTGTAGCAACATTACTCTGCATCCATATATCAATGCATAAAGCTTGTTTTCAGGCCCGTGCTCAGAGGCACTCCTTCCCTTTGGGCTCCTTGGGGGAATGTTAGAAGGTTAGGAGCAACACAGTAGGAAAATGGGTTTCTCTCCTTCTCTTGAAGTTTTCAATCTAAGCTGGATGGGGTTGGACTGGATGGCCTTTGGGGTCCCCTCCAACCCTAGAATTCTTTGATTCTATTTCCCCATGAAGTTGCTAATATCTATCAGGCTGGATGGCCCTCTGTCGGGAGGGCTTTGATGCTGTCTTGGGGTTGGATTGGATGACCTTTGGGGGTCTCTTCCAATCCTAGGATTCTTTGATCCTATTTCCATCTGAAGTTGCTAATGTCTATGAGAGTGGATTGTCCTCTGTCGGGAGGGATTTAATGGTGTCTTGGGGTTGGACTGCATATCTCTTCCAAGCCTAGGATTCTTTGATCTTATTTCCATGTGAAGTTGCTAATGTCTATGAGAATGGACGGTTCTCTGTCGGGAGGGATTTAATGGTGTCTTGGCACAATGGGGCTGGACTGGATGGCCTTTCAGGTTCCATCCAACCCTAGGATTTTTTGATCCTATTTCCATCTGAAGGTGCTAATATCTATGAGAATGGACGGTCCTCTGTCGGGAGGGATTTGATGGTGTCTTGGCACAATGGGGCTGGACTGGATGGCCTTTCAGGTCCCATCCAACCCTAGGATTCTTTGATCCTATTTCCATCTGAAGTTACTAATATTTATGAGTCTGGAAGGTCCTCTGTCGGGAGGGATTTAATGGTGTCTTGGCACAATGGGGCTGGACTGGATGGCCTTTCAGGTCCCATCCAACCCTAGGATTCTTTGATCCTATTTCCATCTGAAGTTGCTAATGTCTATGAGAATGGGCGGTCCTCTGTCGGGAGGGATTTAATGGTGTCTTGGCACAATGGGGCTGGACTGGATGGCGTTTCAGGTCC